>NW_026571047.1:4114431-4410743 GCF_026225935.1 Boleophthalmus pectinirostris
TGGCCTTAGATGGACTACTCTCTCTGATACAGGCATTGACAACATCATGGAGTGGCCCTGCAACCTGCGAAAACCCTTCAATAAACCGCCTGTAGTAGCTACAAAACCCGAGAAACTTGCGGAGCTCCTTTACTGAGCTGGGGATGGGCCATGTCTCAACAGCGCTTACTTTCTCAGGATCAGTGCCTACGCCCTGAGCCGAAACCTGATGACCTAAGAATTTGACTTTGGACTGGAGAAAATGACACTTTTCCACTTTCACTTTCAGGCCTGTCTCTTTTAGCTTCTGTAAAACAGTTTCGAGTCTTTCAAGGTGTTCCTCAAAAGTTTTGGAAAACACAAGCAGGTCGTCCAAGTACACAAGAACAATCTGGAAGACAAGGTCACTCATAGTCGCTTGCATTAGGCGTTGAAAAGTTGCAGGCGCATTACATAATCCAAATGGCATACGTAAGTATTCATATAAGCCGAAAGGGGTTGTGAACGCTGTTTTGTGCCTGTCTTTTTCATGGACTGCAACTTGGTGGTAGCCGCTTGCAAGGTCAATGCTCGAGAAGAACTGTGCACCACCTAGCGCATCCAGACTTTCATCAACACGTGGTAACGGAAATGCATCACGTTTGGTTTTCGAGTTTAGCTTCCTGTAGTCTACGCATAGTCTTAGGCTACCATCGGGCTTGCGAACTAAGACTATAGGTGACGCGTATGAGCTTGAACTTTCTTTGATGACACCCTTCCTTAACAGTTCTGAGATGTGATCCCTCACCTCTTTGTACTGATTTGGTGGGATCCTCCTGTATGGCTGGTTAACAGGGGTCTCGTCCAGTAGTGGGATTTCATGTTGGACTCGGTCAGTGTAACCCAGATCTTCATCCTGCACTGCAAAAACATCAGCATACTTAAGTAACAGCACTTTTAGATCAGCTTGCTGTTCACTTGTTCCACCAAAGTGCAGTCTATCAAACAAAGCTTGCATGTCCTTATCTGAGCTATCTTTCCCCTTCTGACTGACACTGACTTCCTCATGTGTAGCTGAGATACGCTGAAACTTAACTTCATAGGGGTCATTTTCGATACACTGACATGGGGTCAAAACACCTAACTTAGCTTTGTTTGGGAGCCACACACTATCTTGGGAGAAGTTAATAACTTGCACTGGAAACATGTGACATTTGGCTGATACCACAGTGGGCACGACAATAATACCACCCGGTAATGGAGCGTTGTTGGGTTCTAGTACTAGAGTGGAGGTGTCGTTAAAATCTCTCTTTGGGCCCCGTACATAAACTGTGGACACTGAAAGTGCAGGCAAGTAACACTTCTCTCTCTGTACTAAGCGAGCCATTGCAGTTTTCTCTACCAGTTCTGCCTCTTGTACTCTCTGAAAAGCCTCTCTCCACTCAGAATCCAATTCTCCTCCAAGTACCGCATCAAACTCTGTTAGTATTAACTCTCTGCACCGTTTTGCAATGTTCATTCCGATAATTCCAGGTGGGGACAGGTCAAGCTCTTTCTTGTCTGTTTTATTGTCATCTCTTATTATCAAAAATCCACATTCAGGTAGAGTTACTCCCATTACTTCAATATCTAGTTCAACATAGCCCAGGTAAGGTAGTGGTAGCTTGTTAGCAGCAGTGATTTTTAACCATTTAGATGTACAGTGCATGTCCTCATCTTCCCCATGGAGATGATTTCTGAAAAAGCTTTCTGTTAAAGTGCTAACATTACTTCCTGAGTCTATGAGGCATTGTAAGGGGACACCACCTACTTGAATATCAACCACAGGACATTTACCAACTGCATTTCTCAAAAAACGTTCTTTGGTCAAGGTCTGTGGTGAGCCTTCAGACTTCCCTCGCATTGCCTGGCTCATAGCAACCGAGGGCCCTCGTTTCCCTGCACTGCTGGGGCAGTTGTGCTTGTTGGGGTTTGGGCTCTACGTGCGGGGCATTGCCTAGCCATATGTCCAACCCCTTCGCACCTCAGACAGATAGGCTGACCATCCTCAGTATATCTAGGGCTTATCCGTGGCTTGTTGTTCACGTTTGGTCCATTTGACTTTGCCTTTTGGGTGTTAAGTTCACGTACTGCATTTGTTAATTCTCCAATAGCCTTACCTTGTTGGGCTATTATTTTGACAACTTCTTGGAGTGTGGAGGCTAAGTCATTTTCTGTGTTACTGCTGGGCTTAACATTACCAGAATATCCATCAAGACTCTCTCCCATTAGGTTTCTGTTTCTCGCCACATTTGAAGTTCTGTTACGATCCTCAAGGCCCCACATGATGGCCTCTTCACGAACATCAAACAAGCTCGATTGTGGTTTCTCTCGGATGAGCCTTCGGAGTTCGCGGCGGAGGGCAGAATCACGCACCCCTTCAATGAACTGGTCTCGTATTGCAAGCTGCGGGTCTGTGACAGCATTAGGAGAAGTTAACAGGGCAGAGTTTAATAACTGGGAGAGTGCATGTGAGTAATCTTTTAAATCTTCACCCTCTGACTGTCTGCGTGCATAGAATGCATGTAACAACTGTGGTGTTGTACGTTTCTCTCTAAATGCTTCACGTAAGTAAGAAAACAAATCTTTCGGCTCAACTGCTTTTCCACGTGTACGTAACTTGATTTCATCTAATGCACAACCTCTCAAATGTGACAGAATAAAGTCTACTTGGTCTCTTTCCCTTAGACCCCTAAGACTCATAGCCCGCTCGACCTCATCAATAAACTCATCTACTGAGTGAGCATCTTTACCCGGGTCACCATTAAAAGGTAAAATCTGTTTCTCTCTTGGTATATACACAATGGATCTTGGTTGCATATCACCCAATGAAGCAATACTTGACATTAAAGCATCATGTTTTCGACTCAGTTCATTAAGCTGTGTTTGTAACTCTGGTATTTGGTTACCACTCTCTGACAGAGGTGCAGCTGAGTCACCTCCTGCCACCCCAACTCCAGCATAGCTAGGTCCAGGCACAGAAACACCCGGTGCGTCCTCAGTGTCCGACATCTTGAACTATCTCTTGCCGCAGTTGCAGTTGTAGGTACTTGAGTCCCTGATGCTAATGCACTGGGTTCAAGCGCAGCAGCAGTATCCTCAGCTGGGTGGGACTCCTCTTCACCACTACTGTTGTCTTTAAAAAAAAACACTATTGTCTCTTAAAGGGCCAAATCACCAGGAAATCCCACTTCTGACACCAGAAAAGTGTGTCGCCGTGTGTAACTAGGAATAACGGACCAGACACAGGCAGCTCCCAAAAGTAATAATGTGGGTAACTTTTATTTCCCGACTGTCCTCAGAAGAGAGCAGCATTAATTTTGGTTTGATTTGGCTTTTTTTTGGAAGATGACTTAAATGGTTAACAACTGTCAGGATTCACAATATCTGGCTTTTTATGTCTTCGTTCCAACAAAATGTGTTCTCTCAACAATAAAATAAAACACTAAATAAAAGACAACAGTAGTGGGCTTATCCTACAATAAACCAAGAATAAACACCACTTAGTATCAATTTAAATGGGCAAGTACACAAAATAAAATTACATTAGTTTTTAACACTGTGTAACGGTCAACTTGAACTCACTCACAAAATGGCTGACAGACTGCCCAGACCAACCCAGCACTCTGAAGGACGTGGACAGTGCTCTCTCTCCCCTCTAAATTTACAGAACATATAAACATTTGGTCTCACATAAAAGAATACATAAACAGTCATAAACAGTTCTTTACATTACATATTATTCATATTTAACACTCACGCCTTCATGCAGAACAACTTTTCCCCTACGTGAGCAACTCAGCAGGATCACACTTTTCAGGACAGCAAGTCAATTTACATCAATCTTCAATTCTACGAATCAATACAACAACAATCTTGAGATATGAGGCTCATTAAAGCATTGTCTAACAATATCTAAGATTATTTCCCTGTTTCGCAGTCATTTAAATGTTCATTTTTACTAATACACACCGTTTTATGTCAGTCTCTTGTTGAGGCACTCAGCCTGTTGTGCAGTGATGACATCACACGAGCTTCTTCTAACAACCACCTAATCACCCAGCCTGACCACACTACCCCCTACCGGTTACACAGAGAATTGCAGCCATTTCTAAAAACAGTATTTTATAGTCCACCTGGCTACATAAACTAAACTAAGACTAAACTAGGACTAAACTAAGACTAAACCAGGACTACATCAGGACTAAACTAAGACTAAACCAGGACTACATCAGGACTAAACTAAGACTAAACAGGACTAGGACTAAAGGACTAAACTAAGACTAAACCAGGACTAAACGAAGACTAAACTAAGACTAAACTTGGACTACATCAGGTCTAAACTAAGACTAAACCAGGACTACATCAGGTCTAAACCAAAACTAAACTAAGACTAAACCAGGACTACATCAGGACTGAACTAAGACTAAACCAGGACTAAACGAAGACTAAACTAAGACTAAACTTGGACTACATCAGGTCTAAACTAAGACTAAACCAGGACTACATCAGGACTGAACTAAGACTAAACCAGGACTAAACTAAGACTAAACCAGGACTAAACGAGGACTAAACTAAGACTAAACTTGGACTAAACCAGGACTAAGCTAAGACTAAACCAGGACTACATCAGGTCTAAACCAAAACTAAACTAAGACTAAATCAGGACTAAACTAAAACTAAACCAGGACTACATCAGGACTACACCAGGATTAAACTAAGACTAAACCAGGACTAAACTAAAACTAAACCAGGATTAAACTAAGACTAAACCAGGACTAAACTAAAACTAAACCAGGACTAAACTAAGACTAAACCAGGACTAAAACAGGCCTATCACAATTTTTTGACTCATCAGATCCCTGCCAACAGTAAAGAAGAGCATAAATTGTCATTTATTCAGCCAAAAGACAGAAAACCGTGTTTGCAAATGACCATAAAGCAAAAAAGTGCAAAAACAGAAGTCCCTCAAATTAGGACTGACACGAGAATGCACAATGTTACACATACACACACTGTATTTACAAGTTTATTAATACCAACCATCCCAAACTGGGTGTCCCAATTTAGAATTTGGAAAATCTGGTCACCCTACATTAAGATTAAAACGGAATTTGCAAGTTTAAATGTCAAAAAAAAAAAAAAAAAAAAAAAAAAAAAGCGACTTTCACTTTACTTCTGCGTCTGTACTTGAACTCCATGATGAGAAACAGGAAGCAGCGATAAACTCTCCTTTGTTCATTTGACATTAAATTCACACCCAGCGCTGAGCAGCAAAACTTCTGGTGCAAATAAACCAGAGAGAATAAAATATCAAAATTAAAATGGACACCAAGACACCAAGTTTTTTAATTGGGATTATTTGAAATAAACTTTAAATTAAATATTGGAAATAGAGATCGAAATCTGTTGTTTTGTTTGACACTAAAATGGAATAATGAAATAACAAACATTACAACATCCCATTTTATTGTTTTTCATTCTTGATTTAAATTCAAAAGAATGAATGGTACACAATGAAGCTGTATAAAATTTGATATTTGCTTTCCCTGAGCGTATTACAAATCAAAACATTTTCTCTCAGACCTAAAGGTACTTCACTCTGAACCTTTGAAATACCACTTTAAGAATATGGACTTTCAAATACACACTTGATCACCACCTCGTGACATCACACAGAGGACGCGTGATATTTAAAAGACTTCTAATGGGGCGTGTGTTTGTTCAGTAGGGCGCCCTCTGCAGCTTGGGCCCTTATTGCCTCACACTAATTTGTCCTGTGGGAAATAATATGGGCCAATATTTAGTCCATCGTATATGACCTCCCATCTGTTTATCTGCTCGTCTCCATGGTAACAGAGTGGAAAGGAAAGGAGGCTCTCATCCAATACAAACATGTCAGGAGGCCGATTTAAAGTCCTATTACACAACATTGGTTCTTATGAGCATCAAGTCATGTTAGAATATTGTTATCTCTTAAAAAAAAAAAAAAAAAAAAAGACCTGGAGTTGAGTTTTGTTCATTCACACGTTACTCTTTATTATTAGTTTGTCTGCATCCTGAAAATTGACTCTCACAGAATCAATTTGAACATTTTCTCAGGGTTTATATGAATCCAATCTGTTCTAGAGTTAATTTAACACTTTTGGAAATGTTAATTTAAGTAACACTGGACCAAAGTTCCTGTTTAACCCCAAAATCAAGAGTTATATGAATGTTTTGAGAACAGATAACACTTTGTAGAGTTATTCTGATTTAGCTAAACAACACACAGAGGTGTTTTATTTTTGACACTTTATTTTAGTGAATTTAAGATGAAATTATGAACAAAACTGGTTCAAACTGGTCTTCTCTCACGGGAGTTTGAAGGGAAGTTGAATTAACACTAAAGGAAGTTGAATTAACACTAGAGGAAGTTGAATTAACACTAGAGGAAGTTGAATTAACACTAAAGGAAGTTGATTTAACACTAGTGGAAGTTGAATTAACACTTAGGGGAGTTGAATTAACACTGAGAGAAGCTGGATTAACACTAAGGGAAGTTGAATTAACACTAGAGAAAATTGAATTCACACTAGAGGAAATTGAATTAACACTAGAGGAAATTGAATTAACTTCAACTATATCAACTCTGGGAAATAACCTCAACTCCAACCCCTATTTAACTTTCAAATAGTTAAAATAACACCAGATATTTAAACTCTCCAGTTTTTGCACTGTACATTTTATCTTTAGGTTCAGTGGAGATTGGTAATTCCAGGACTGAAATCATTCAAATGATTTTAGTAGTGAAGATGCTGTATGGAGTTTAAAAACACAGTGGAGCACTTTCTGTATTACCACATGACATCACAAGGTGGAACAGAGTGTTTTCAGTTTGAGAAGAAGTCACCCTAAATGTGCAGGGTTTGTGTGTTTTAAACATGTGAATGAAAAAAAAACACAACTCCAGTCTGTTTGTGATGAGGAAACAGAACATAGATCAGAAAATAATGTGATATGAACAGTTTAAAAAGCCAGAATTCATGTTTTGACCATTTATCTAAAGGAAACATATAACACTGGACTATTTTATTATTTTTTTATAATGTTGGTCTTCATCAAAAACTCCATGCAGCTTAACTAGAATCATTTCAGTCCTGGAATTGCCAATCTCTACACAACTAAAGCTATAAAGATAAAAGGTGCTGACTTGAAAACTACCACTTCATGACATCACAAGGTGGAACAATCACCTTTTAAATACGCAGCACACATATTTTCAAGCCCTCAGATTCAACAGTCAAAATTCAGAGTGTAAAATTCGCAGTGAAAAAAATTCTCAGCAAAGATCTAAGATACCAAGGCAGAAGCCATCGAACCAGAGTGATCCGATCTAATTTAGTAACAAACAGGAAATGGTGCAGTGAAGCGATCTGATTGGTCAGATTTCGTCTCATCCAAATCTCATATCTTTGATTTGTTAAGTGTAAGCTCCTCCCACAGATGAGAACAGCCAATGGGAAACAGCCTTTGTCTCCCTCACTCACACAGGATCGATTGCTTCTGCCTTGGCATCTTGGATCTTTGCAGTGAAATTTTACACTCTAACTCTTGTTTTATAATATTATTATTATTATTATTGGTTTTGTTATTATTGTTTTTGTTATTATTATTTTTATTATTATTATATTTATTTGTTATTTTTTATTATTATTATATTTATTTATTTATTTTTAATCTTGAACTTGAAACATACTGAAAAAGTATAATTAAAATTTTCATTCAAAAGACTAATGGAACAAATGATCTTATATATGCAGATCTAAAATACTTCATGACACAGACTGGATTATAATACAGACTCTAGTAAACCTCTGTTCTCTCCCGCAGACTCATTTTGTCACCGCTCGCCCACACCCCGGCCCTGTCCCTGGGGTGGGGGGGCAGGAGGTACAAGGCCACGGGCTATTGATCCAGAGGGGCTGATCTACGACAGGGAGGAGGACGAGGATGAAGAGGAGGAGGAGCGACGGCGGACTGTTTTATAATGACATAAAAACAAAAACAAAAGATACGCAAATGCACTTTTTGAGCTCCTCATTTCAGCTTTTTGTTATTTATTATTCAATGCAAAATTTGGAAAAATGTCATCAGCTGGTAAACAAATTTGGACTTGGTACTAAAAACAGGGTCAAAGGATCTTCCTCTTTAAATTTTTGGTACCAAGTCCAAATTTGTTTACCAGTTGGTGATGTTTTGTTTAGTTTTTTCCAAATTTTGCTAATTTTTGAAGCTGCACAGTCTTGGGTGAGTGTGTGCAGCAGATTCCAAGACACAAAGTGACTTCTCTTTGGGAGTGAACAAAAATAAAACATTAAAAATAAAATCTTGATCTGTTTCTTTACATTCTGTGAACATTTGAGGTTATTTCAACAAGAATTGCCAAAGTTATTGTCCTGTGAAATGATGTAAAATTTTTGGGACACTCTGTATTTGTGTATTTTGTCTTTGTCATGATTGTATTCACAGTGTTGGGGAGTAACAGATTACATGTACCAGAGTTACATAATCAGAGTACAAATGATGAGTAACTGTATTCGGTTACAGTTATTGATTCAGTGAGTGGTAATTGGATTACAGATAATTGGTTGAAATAAATGGATTACACGGAGGTATTTTCCTGTTTTCACATTTTGGGCTATTCCTTTTTTTTTTTCTTTTTTTTTTGTTCGGTAATTCCACTCACTGCTGGACACTAAACCAGGTCTAAATCCAGGTCCAAACCAGGTCTAAACTAGGTCTAAACTAGGACTAAATCAGAACTAAAACTAGGTCTAAAACCAGGTCTAAACCAGGACTAAAGCAGGTCTAAACCAGGACTAAACCAGGACTAAACCAGGTCTAAACCTGGTCTAAACCAGGTCTAAAACCAGGACTAAACCAGGTCTAAAACCAGGACTAAACCAGGTCTAAACCAGGTCTAAATCAGGTCTAAATCAGGTCTAAACTAGGTCTAAACCAGGACTAAACCAAGACTAAAACAAGACTTAACAGGTCTAAACCATGCCACACGTGTCTCCTTCTCGTCTATCAATAATATTTTTTAATTTGGTTAGTTAAAGTCTTGGCTTTTTATTTTCTTTTAGCAGATAAAACATTTTATGTTATGATATCCTAGTCTTTGCTTCTCTACAGCAAATCAAGTAATCCAAAGTATTCAGATTATGTTACTCACTTGAAGTAATTTAATGGATTCTGTTACAAACTACATTTTGGGGTATGTAATCTGTAATCTGTAGGGGATTACATTTAAAAGTCACCTTCCCAACACTGTGTATTCATGTATGTCCTACTTTTTTTTTTGCTTTTTTTTCCCCTCTTTTGTCTTTGAATGTTGGAATAATAATTAAAAACTAACTACAGGAATGTTGGCGGGGATAGGGGGTAGGTGAAAACGGCAATTTTCTTATCCCATTACTCAAACACGCATGACTCGATTAATAATGAGGCCCCACGTTGCAACAATAAAAACACACGAGTCATATTTCCGGCACCTCCCCTTTAAATATGCTAAATGACCCACCCCCCTCCTCCCCTTTAACACTCCCCAGTCCCATCTGCGGCACATTCGTTTAAATTAGCCCCTGAAACATCACAGTGGACGTGTCCTGACCAGGTGGGACATCCTGACACACTCCCCCGTCCCCCGTCCCACATATGTGCATGTGATTAGAGCGCGTTTGGTATTCATACCCTTACAGCCCGGTGAGGACGAAGAGGAGGGAGGGGCTGGCATAAAATGTCATTTTTGTGACATATTTAGTGTATTAGTCCAATGAGGTTCAGCTGGTCTTCTGATAATTTGTGTTATCAGGTTCATTTTTCAGACCAAGAGTTTGTTTTCAGAGCTGACAGTTTGTTCTGCTCCCTGCGCTCTTCCTCACAGTCACGTGATGTTACTGTGACGTGTCGCTCAGCTGATTTAAACAGATTTTGGTGCTGTCTTGTTATTGGTGGATGACGTCCAACTTCCTCAGGACAGTATCCCAGGAGTGTGAGAGTGTCCCAGTTTATAGAACCTTTAATTGGGGTTGTCTTGATCTGACCACGCGATCTGAAATCGGCATCGATCATGTGACTGTGGACTTGATCCGGACTCTAACGTTATGTGCCGATCAGGTATTGGATAAATAATATACGTAATATATGTACGTATAACACACAGGACACACAGCACACAACAGTTTTTCTGAGGCGCGGGATTTGCTAAGTTTACTAAGTTACACATTCCAAGACCAGACTGTGGTAAAAGTCAAGATTTTCAACAATGATGATAAATGGTTAAAAAAGTTAATAAAACATTTCAACAACAGTTTTGGACATTTGATTTTTCGCACTAAGTTCAGACCAAATACTACACATGAAATCAACACAATCTGATCCCCTACACATCCTGGATCTTATTCTTTGCTCTTAGTTCATTTTATAATGTTTTACAGAAGTATCGGATTGGGACTCGGTATTGGCACATACTTGAAATCAAATGACTCAGACTCGGGGGGCAAAAAAATATGATCGGGACATCCCTACCTTTAATCCACATTATAACGCCATTACCCCATCAAATTCATCATCATGTTTGAGTAACTCTTATTACTTGGTTCCCACGCTTTCACTGACAACATTTCAAAACTTTTCCATGACCTTCATGACCTACAGTTAATTTTCCTTGTTACAGCACTCTAAATGTGTAGAACTGATCAGACTTTTAGGGCTAAATATGAAATGTTAACTCTTTCCACTCATGCTCCAGCTCTCGATTTATTGGTCAGTCTTCGTTCCTACTCTCACCTATGGTCATGAGCTCTGGGTAGTGACCGAAAGGACAAGATCGCGGATACAAGCGACACAAATGAGTTTCCTCCGCAGGGTGGCTGGGCGCTCCCTTAGAGATAGGGTGAGGAGCTCAGTCACACGGGAGGAGCTCGGAGTAGAGCCACTGCTCCTCCACGTCGAGAGGAGCCAGTTGAGGTGGCTCAGGCATCTGTTCCGGATGCCTCCTGGACGCCTCCCATGGGAGGTGTTCCGGGCATGTCCCACTGGGAGGAGGCCCCGGGGAAGACCCAGGACACGCTGGAGGGACTATGTCTCTGGGCTGGCCTGGGAACGCCTCGGGACCCCCCCGGAGGAGCTGGAGGAAGTGTGTGTGGAAAGGGAAGTCTGGGAGTCCCTGCTTAGACTGTTGCCCCGCGACCTGGCCCCAGATAAGCGGAAGAAAATGGAATGGAATGGAACTCTTTCCACTCACCTTATGGTTTTGGATTCAAAATCCTGTCAGTGCATTTATTGTCGTCTCTTTTAAACAAAAGGTGCAGAAGTTCAGAAATAAACATAATAGCCTCATGAGAACTTAACAAAACACTTGAGTTGTGTGAAAGAGAAAATAAATTTCCATGACTCTTCCAGGATTTCCATGACTGTGGGAGCTCATCTGTCTACATCTACAAAGCTGAAAATGCTCTGTTCCACCATGTGATGTTGTAAGTAATAGTTTAAGTTCACATCTACTTTTACCTTTAGTTCAATAGAGATTCTAAAGCTCAAGTGACTCAGTGATTCTAATGACGGTGAATGGAGTTTAAAAACACAGTGGAGCTCTTCCAGTATTAACAATTAATGACATCACAAGGTGGAACAAAGTGTTTTCTATGCTTTCATGAAATATGCAGAATTTGTGTTTGAAACGTGTGAATAAAACAAAACAACAACAAAAAAAACAACAACTCCAGGTCTGTTTGTGATCAGGAAACGACATTAGAACATAAATCAAAATAATATGGTCCCTTTAAACTTGAGACATATCTAGATCTAAGAAAACAACAACAACAAAAGAAAGAAAAATACAATAATTATTTTAGATTATTTTAGTTATGATTCTGTGTAATATGGCTCTTTAAATGAATTGTGTTTTCGTTAAATGGACGAAATAAAAGTTTTAACACAATTTTGGAACATTATCAAATTTCGGCCTTGCACAAACACAATTATCCGTATGGCTCCCTCTGGATTTTCCTGCTGCCGCTCTGGCTCCTGTCCCGCGGTGACGGGGGGGCAGGTGCGCTCCCGTCGCCAGAGGGCCCAGACGCGTGGAGCCCGGCGGCCCTCATTAGGCCCCTCCCCTGGGGTTAGGCGGAGGGGTGGGGTTTGGGGGTGATGGATGTCTGCTGGAAGTGGACAGGGCGGAGACGACAATGGGACGACCCGGTAATGGCCCCGGGGTCGAAGCATAACACCGTCACGCCAAAGGGCCCTCTGATCGGCGTATTAAGGAATCCGGGCGCGTGTTTTGTAATCCTCCAGTGAACGGCATATGCGCTTCTATTTAACTTCGTTCAATAGGGTGCCAGATTTCTTTAATGTTCCAGACAAAAACCAGGACAAACACACCATAAAAAGACCGCAATATTTAATGGAAAAACATTAAATCTGGCAACAACATGAGCCACCAGCATCGTCATCGTCATTGAAACAAGACAAAACAAAAAAGCAAATAACCTCACATTTATAACCAAACTTTGCCCGCCGGCTTTCAAAAAGAAAATCTGCACTTCATTCACATCAACAGCAAACTTAAAAACACACATTAAACTGAAGCACTCCAAACTTTCGAGGTATATGAAAACACGTATGAAATCAAAAGACGGTCTAGACTAGCCTGATTCATCAGTGGAAACCGTCTGACCTCACAGCATTAGGATTCATTCGCTTGACGGTAGGTGGGTACTTTTTTTTATTAAACCAATCACTGCTGTTTGGTCATGACGTCTGTAATGCACCAAATGCCATAGGAAGAAGGGCAATAATGTCTTTCCGCTTGATAAAATTCACCAAACATTCTCTTTGTGCCGGCTTTAATTCCTCAATCTCGGGAATCGTTGCCAACACAGAATGTCTGTCTTCGTCTACATCCATCTCGACATTTTGTTTACTGTCGTGCTGTTCCACAAAAGGGACACAGACAGACGCCACGAGTTTGACGTCATGACTTCACAGCTCACAGATATTGGTCGGTGTGCGGTCTACAACTTCCGTGGTTCTTGCAAACCGTCTGGTGTATTCTGATTCCTGATCCTCAACTCAAATTCCATTGACTGTGCTGGGGAAAATACTGTTCCCTAAATGTTCTTATGAACCCTGGTTGGATAAGTATTGGATCAAAATTTGATTGAAAGATGAAATCTAACACATAGTTTCATTGTTAAATCTGATCAAATAATTGCTGTCTGTAATTTGCAGCAACTTATTTAAAAAAAAAAAAGAACAATAAATTTGTTCATTTTTGGAACTATGAACGAACTATTAACTATAAACAATTATGAACTATTAACAAACTACTTCATTTTGAAATGTGTGATCTGAACTTTAAATTAGTTCATGTAGAAAATGAACTTTCCCAACACAGCGAGTAGTTACAAAAAATTGAAAAAGCTGCATAATGAACAGAATGTTTATTTTCTGAAAGGGAGAGAGAGAAAGAGGTGATGGAGAGGCAGGGGTGAAAGGGGGGGAAAAAGAGAAAAAAGGACAGAGAGATGAGAGAAAGAAAGAGATCGGTGTAAATGAGGCTGTTTTTTGTTTTTTTTTTTGTTTAGTTTGGAGTATTATTTTGGCTGGAAGTTCAAAGGCATCTGTGTGTGTGAAGGGGTGTGTGTGTGTGTGTGTGTGTGTGAAGGGTGTGTGTGTGTGCATGAGTGTGTGTGTGTGTGCTTGGCCCCTCCCCCGGTGGTGAGTGAGAGAAGTGCTTCACTGATGAGTTAACTCACACTGGGAGCAGACACTGGTGACACAGCGTGGTGTCGGGGGGTGCCTGTTCTCCAGAGGGTCCTCGCTCCCCCGGACTCCACCTGCTCTCTCTCTTTCTCTCTCTCTCTCTTTCTCTCTCTTCTCTCTTTCTTTTCTGCTCTTACATTGTCTCCTTTACTTTCTGTCTCTCTGTTTCTCTCTGTCCGCCCTCCATCCCTCTCTTTCCTTCATGCTCTTTCTCTCTCTCTCTGTTTGACCCTCTCTCCACCTCCATCTCTCTTTCTCCTCGTCCACTCCCTCCATTCTCCTCCTTTTCCTTCTCTCTTTCTCTCTCTCTCTGCCCCTTTCTCTCCTCTCGCTCTTTCTTTCTCTCACCCTCCCTCACTCCCCTTTCCCTTTACACAGTAAAAACTGAGGAGTTAAAATGTCAGAGTTGTTTTTAACACAAGAAGTGTTATTTTAACTATTTGAAAGTTAAATGGGGGTTGGAGTTGGGGTTAATTGCCAGAGTTGATATGGCTGAAGTTAATTCAAATTCCCCTAATGTTAATTCTACTTTCTTTAGTGTTAATTTAACTTCCATTAGTGTTCATTCAGCCTCCCTTAGTGTTAATTTTGCACCTCCCTCCCACCACTTCAAACTCTTGTGAGAGAAGACCAGTTTGAACCAGTTCTGTTCATAATGTCATTTTTTTTTTTTTTTGCAATTTAAAAAAAGCAAAGAGGAAAAAGCACTGAATGTTTTTTGTTTGTTAGTTTTTTTAACAGTGTACCTTAATTTACACTTTACTCTGACTGTGTAGTTACTATTCCCTAAAATAAAGTGTAAAAATAAAACACATTTGAGTGTTGTTTAGCTAAATCAGGATAACCCTACAAAGTGTTATCTGTTTACTCTCAAAACATGATTTCGAGTTAAAAAGGAACTTTAGTCCGTGTTATTTAATTAAATTTTCCAAAAGTGATAAATTAACTCTAGAACCGATTGGACTCATATAAACCCAGAGAAAAAGTTCAAATTAATTCTGAGAAACTCAATTTTAACCCTCCACTTCTTTCTGTGCACCTCTTTTCCTCGTGACCTCTCTTTCTTCACTTCTCTCTTTTTTGCCCTCTCTTTCTTTCTCTCCGGCCGCTCTTTCTCTGCACCCCTCTCCTTCTATCTCTTATCTCCATCTCTCTTTTCTGTCCCATTTTCTCTCTCACCGCTGGCTCTCCATCACCCTCTTTTTTCTCTGCCCCCCCCCACTCCTCTTTTTCTCCACCCTCTCTTTCACCCCCTCCCTCCTTCCTCTCTCTCTCTCTTTCCCACAGCTGAGGCCTGCATGAAGTCATCCTTAACTGAGCTCATTCTCTGTAGTATCTGTTTTGTTTTTTTTAATAATGAAAAATGATCTCAATTTTCAGTCATGTGTTTCTGCCAACCTTGATACTAAACAAAGCATGATGCCATTGTGCCCTTGAGCAAGACACCCACCTATATGTATAAATATATGCCCGTGTGATTATTGTAGTGTACGGGTGGGTAGACTTTTTTTTTAGCTTTTCTCCATCAACCACATTGCTCCTCCTCCAAACTTGAATTCGATACTAAGGAATCGACTCTGTACTCAATACCAGTTCCAATACCACAATGATAATAATTTTAAAAAACACTCTTTCCTTAGACAATAGAATGTGATTTTCAACATTAAATGGTACACAACAAAAACTGGAAGGTTCAAATTTCAGGCTAAAATATTTCAGAGTTGTTTTTAACACAAAAAGTGTTATTTTAACTATATGAAAGTTAAATTGGAGTTTGAGTTGGGCTTATTTGCCAGAGTTGATATGGTTGAAGTTAAGTCAGCTTCCACTAATGTTAATTCAACTCCCCCTAATGTTAATTCAACTCCCATTAGAGTTATTTCAACTCCCCTTAGTGTTAATTTTGCACCTCCCTCCCACCACTTCAAACTCTCGCGAGAGTAGACCAGTTTGAACCAGTTTTGTTCATAATTTCATCTTAAATTAACAAAAATAAAGTGTCAAAATAAAATATTTACTTATACTTTATATTTATTTATACTTTGTGTGTTGTTTAGCTAAATCATGATAACCCTAAAAATTGTTCAATTCAATTACTCTCAAAACATTAATATAACTCTTGATTTTGGGGTTAAACAGGAACTTTGGTTCAGTGTTATTTAATTAACATTTCCAAAAATGTTAAATTAACTCTAGAACAGATTGGACCCTGCGAAAATGTTCAAATTGATTCTGTGAGAGTCAATTTTAACACTCCACTTTTTGCTGTATTAGTATTTACTTCTTTCTTAAACTTGTTCTGATACAGCTCAAGATCATTTTAAAGCTGTTCAGGAAAGGTTCTTTTTCAGTAATCGATACCTGCTCAAAGAGTATTTAAGTTTGACAGTAGCTTCAGTATTGGATTTTTGATACTTTTAACAAACTTACTCCAGACCAATACCTCAAAATCTGGAGCTGGGTCGCCGGGTCTTCTGCTCGTGACGGGTTATCCCCACGGTACTGAAGGAGGGTCAAATACACAGGACATATTTTTCTATACAATAACAACAAAACCTCAAAGCTTCAGATGGTATCAGACATTTAAAGCCTCTCACCAAACAGCTGTGGAGTTCCATCGATAATATGCAACCAAATCTGCCTCTCAAAAGAATCGAACTGAGCCAGAAACTATCAGCGGCTCAGTATTTACATCAGGTGCAGTGTATTTGCAGTTATATGAAATCTGATTATGAGAGAAGAGGAGACGCATCGACTCTTCAAACTGGGAACTGAACTGGAAACGATACCAAAGAACTGCTCTAACAAACTTTTATTATGAACTCACATTACAAAAGGAAATGTGCTGAAGTGAAATGTCAATTCAACCAGTCCAGTCCAGTCAGCCAGTCACAGCCAGGCTAATGTATAGGGGAATTTGGTGCAGTTCCATTCTAAAAATAGGAATTGATTTACAGACAAAATAGCAAGAAAAAAAAAAAAAAACACCAGGATCGTGTAGAGTGGGTTAATACAAACATTTTAAGACCAAAATCAGGAGTCTGACAGCAGCAGTTACAGAGACTGTGTAGAATTCCTCAGTTGTCGAGGTAAAATTCATGGCAAAAGGAGAAATTCAATTTGTCAACTGGACAAACATTTATTTTGATCAAATATGTTTTGCAGTTCATCCAAGCTGCTTCTTCAGTTCTGGTCAGACGCTGGTGGACACTGGCTTATATCTGTCTGAAGAGAGGAGCCAACTACACTGAAACTACTCTGAAACTAACACCTACTTGTTTACAGTTTCTGTTTGTAGCTCGACCTACTGAACTTGCACTGAGTGTGGAGTCATATTAGCAGAATCATTCAGACTCATAATGGAGCTTCCACACCTCTGGACCTGACCTGACTACACCTATTGTTTTCTTTGTTTATTTTGATTTAGGTTTGAGGATGGAGTTGTAAATAGGAGACATAATGATGTCTGAGTCCTCCACTTATGTTCAAAAAAGGATTCAGACATTTTTTCATTACAAAGTGAATTGGAGCCAGAGTCGATGAAGTGGGAAGCGCGCCCATGCTCACATCCTGAATGCGATGTCTAGTAGGTTAGCTATGTCCATTTATAGTGTTGGGAAGGTTACTTTTAAAATGTATTCCCCTACAGATTACAGATTACATACTCCAAAATGTAGTTTGTAACGTAATCCATTAAATTACTTAAAGTGAGTAAAGTAATCTGAATACTTTGGATTACTTGATATTGTCATGCTTTTTAAAACTACATGAATGTAGCGACCACATCCTGAAAATTCTCCAAGTCTCCATGAATAAGCAACTGTTTACTGTAGAGAAGCAAAGAGCAGGAAATCTTAACATAAAATGTTTTGTTTTGTCTGCTAAAAGAAAATAAAAAGAACAGTCTTTACTTAAGCATATAAAAAATATTATTGATAGAGAAATGATTTCTATATGAGATCACTGCTGCCTTCAATTATGTCCACCTACTGTTAGTGTCATATTGTTTAGTCCTGGTTTAGTCCTGGTTTTAGTCCTGGTTTAGCCCAAAATGTGAAAACAGAAAAATACCGCCCTGTAATCCATGTATTTCAACAAAGTAACTGTAATCTAATTACCACTCATTAAAACAGTAACTGTAACTGAATACAGTTACTCATAATTTGTACTCTGATTACGTAATCCCGGTACATGTAATCTGTTACTCCCCAACACTGTCCATATACATGAACTGTCTATGGTCTCCACCAATATCCTCTTGATGATGCAATAAAAATGTATCAAATCTCAAATCAACAATTTAATCTTTACAAATTAAAATTGCTTGTTGAAAAAGTAGAAAGAAGAGTAGAAATTTTGAAAATAACTTTTTATCTGGTTTGATAAAAACATCTTTAGTCATTTACAATTTTAGAGTAGAATTCTGGAATTTCAACATTTGGATAAAATATGTTAAAAAATGTAGATCCAGTGAGAAAACACACTTGGTCTGTACTTTCTGAAGATGTAAATATAGTCACTGAGTTCAGATCATAGACTGTATAAAGAAGTGGACTTAGTGAGTGTGGCATCTATGAAAGATAATTTGTTTAATCAAATTTTGAATTTTGAACATCATTGAATTTCTCACATTGAATTTTTCATCTCTGAAAAAACATTACTGAATTATTTTTATTCATGAAATTTTAAGTGTACATTTTTAAACTGTTTAAAATCCAATAAAAAAAAATCACACTTTAAATATTAAGCACAAATATTTTTTATATATTCTAAACTTCATTCTAAATATATTCAGAAATTCAGAATGTAAAATTTGCAGTGAAAAATATTCACAGGAAAGATCCAAGACGCCACGGCAGAAGCAATCGATCCAAAATGATTCAATCTAACTTAGTAACAAACAGGAAATGATGCAGTGAAGTGATCTGATTGGTCAAACCTCATCTCTTTTATTTGTTAAGTGTAAGTGTAAAGGTCATTCCTGCCTGGAATGTTCCACATTTTGAACTCTGAAAAAAAAAAAAAAAAAAAACACTTTTGGTTGACGCTTATTTCAAATGAAATACTCAATGTTTATTTGGGTTCTCCTCATAGGAAATAAAAATCTAAATTTAAATGACCCACCCACAGTGAACCAAAAATGTCATCTGCTTCTGTGTTCATCATCATTTTATCAGGTCCACTGGAGCATGAATCTGCCCATGTAGCATTAAACATTGTTTTCTTCAGAAACTTTTCTTTTCTTTCATTCATTTTATTTCATTCATACCAGGGGTTGAAAAGTTCAATAAATTGTGCTGCTGGTGTTGGTGGTGGTAAGTCCAGGCTGCCAGATACTATATGTGCCGGGTGTCACACATCTGCAATTGTGATATATATATATATATATATATATATATATATATATATATATATATATATATATATAGTTGTCATATTTTAAGTGACAAAAATATTAAAAACATTTTATTTTAATGTTGCAAGATTACCATTAGCTACACATTTAGAATTACAATTAAAGACAAACAAACTAAAATAAAATGCATTGTGATTAAATACTCATTTATTTTCCAGTGTCACAAGTCTAGCATTTATTCATGACAAGTGTTTCTATCGCTCAAAAATACAATCATTCTCTCTGTGAACAGGGTTACCTCTTCACAGATCCGACCTGTGACGTAGCCTATAGTTGTCTCTCTTGTGATAGATAAATTTAATCTCTACCGTCAAAGGAATAATATTTCTGTCAAAACAACCAGAAAAGTTACACAGTGCACTTTTAACAATGTGAATGGAATATGAAGTGGCTTGTAAGTTTAGAACATAACTTGCACAAATCTAAAATAATGCTGAGGTGATGTTCTTCGATGGCGGGTCAAAAGGGTTAAGTAACACAATACGGCTTCTTTAGAACAACACAGTGTACCTTGACACACAAAATGCTAACCTTTCACTTTCCTACACATGTTCCCAGAATCCTCCACCGTGCACTTTGAATACGTGCCCGTAAATCATATCAATACCGTATCAATAACAGCGCGGGCGGGGGCGGCGGTCGAGCTGGAGCCCCCACGCCGTCTCCTGTCAGGGGTCGCCCGGGGGTCAGGGGGACGTCTGCTAACAGAGTCTTGACCTCTGACCCCCAGTGACCCCGCCGTATCTGCGCCGACTCTATTTCCCCCTAATCAGACAGGTCCAGGGGCCGTAATAAAAAAGTTAAAGAAGGGGGTATTTGGGGTATTAACGTAACATATTTAGAGCACCATGTTATCTTATTGTTTTTGGAAAGGCTATATTCACCTCCATTTGCTCCCTGTGCTAAATCCCTCCCCCTTCAGAGCGCTATCACAACACAATCAGCGTGCGTCGCGTTAATGAAACTACTGCACATCACATCAGGTTTGTCAAGTTGTCGTGCACAGTTTTGTATCGTGTTTTTGTATATTTACGGAGAGTAGGCTTGTGGGCGGAGCCTTGTACAAAATCATACTATACCCTACCAACTTTATTTATAAAGCAGTTTAAAAAATGTATATCTGGACAAAGTGCTGTATATAAACATAGAATAGACAAAGACAATTGCAGTACAACATAATACACAATACAAACACAATACAACTACTAAAAAACAATATGATACTCAACAACAAGAAATGTGCGTGTCACTTGTTAAAAGTCAGTGAAAAAAGGTGTGTTTTAGGAGTGATTTAAAAAGAAATAAAGACTGTGCCCGTCTAATCTCTAACGGGCGATTGGTTCCAGAGCCATGGGGCCACAACAGAAAACACACGGTCCCCACAAAGCTCAAGTTTAATCTTTGGGATGGGGAGCTGGAGCTGCTCTGCTGACCTGACAGTGTAAGACGGGGGGTAAGGGTGGATCAGGTCAGCGGGGTAGGAGGCCGCTAAGCCCTTCAAACACTTAAAAGTAGGAATGTAATGGTTCATGTCCTCGTGCCGAATTGTTTTGGTAGGGGACGTTTGGTTCGGTACAAGGCTCACGCAATTTGTGTGTGTTTACATTCCACCACTACATGTGCAGCTACAGAGAAGACTCTTGACAACAATTGTCCCCATCTTGACTACGTCCCTCTGAACCACGTGAATTCTCACAAAACTAGTCGTCGTGCCGCGGTCCTCACCTTCACCTTTCGCCGACACAGAATCTATTTTCTCATTTGTATAATGTTAAAACAAATTGATGGTTTAATAAAAACACGAATAAACAACAAGCAAATGGTTTTGCATTTTGTTCCCAAACTGTACTGAAAATTAACCGAACTGTGACCTCAAAACTGAGGTACGTGTATACCAACCCGTGATTTTGGTGTACCGTTCCACCCCTACTTAAAAGTAAATAAAAGAATTTCAAAATCGATCCTAAAAGACACTGGGGGCCAATAGAGAGAGGCTAAAATAGGTGAGCTGCTCTCATGTTTCCTGGTTCCAGTTAAAAGTTGAGCCGCTGTGTTTTGGACTTGCTGCAAACGGCAAAGTGCATTTTGGCTGACACCAGCATAAAGTGCATTACAATAATCCAATCTAGTGTCACAAATGCATGTATCACAGTTTAAAATGTTTTGCTGACAAAAGGGGCTTAATTTTGGCCAGTTGTCTTAGCTAGAAAAAAACTCGACTTAACTAGACAGCACTAATTTGCTGATCAATTTTTAAATCAGGGTCCGTTTTGACACCCAAGTTTGATCGCTAGATTACTCAAACTTGCATGGATGACATCTAAAACCTCTGCAGGCATGTTTTTGATAAATGATGAAGTCTGTTATAATATGGTAGAAAGCTAAAAAAGAAAAAAAATCTATATGACATAATACGTGCATTCAGGGATGAAAGCAAACTTTCGTCTGAAAAAAGAACTTAATAATCGTCTTTACGTCTTTAAGCAAGATTTTTATTAATTGTATAGAGAAATAAAATGAAAGTAAAAAAAAAAAATCAAATGAAAGTCAGAAAAATAAAAATAAAAGAATATACTATATAATCTTTCAAATATGTGACAGTCCATTCTCCTTTTTTTTTTTTTTTTTTTTGCAATACACTTAAAACTGAAGAGATAAGAGAACCTGCATTTGTCCCAGTTCAGGTGACAATAGAAATTAGCACTGAAACATCAAGATAAGAAGACAATACAGAGCTACAGAAGTGTTGTGTACTGTAAGTGTCTCTGGCGAACAGGATGCAGAGCAGTAAAGTGAAAGTGCTGAGTGCTGAACAGGCGCCTCTTTAACCAGCACATTTCCGATCTCCCAGTAAAATGTTTCAATGTTTTTGAAAGAAATCCCCAACAGAAACTCTGAAAAATCATAGAAACTTCTAACTTTAGCCCAGTTTTTGGTCCTAAGTATCGTACAGCATTGGAGTAATACTGAGCTCCTTTAGCCAATCAAATAAATTAAAAAAAGGCCCTTTGTTTAATTGAGTCTCATGTTTATCCTTCTTTGGGTGAGTCCTCAAGTCCTGCTGTAGTTCTACTCTAGATTTATAGTCCTGTTTTAGAGCTGCTTCAGATCTGGTGCTACTTGGATAGACAAATATTTGGTTAGGTTGGTGGGTCGGTAGGTTAGGTAGGTGGTTAGGTCTCCCATCCAACTCATCTGGCCCAGTCCTGCTCAGAGATCAGGCAAAAATGAGCATGGCCACAGTGATGAAATTAAACTTATATTTTGACAATCAGAACTATGGATAGGCCCAAAAATTATGTATTAACCATAAACCAGGTCAACACAGCTACAGTTTGATGGTTAAAGGTTTTATATTACCCCTAACTGACTCTTGTGAGCTTTAAGTCATGTTATAATGTTGTTACCTCATCAGAAACAGACCTGGAGCTGTGTTTTGTTTTGGCCCAATGAGGCTCATTTGGTCTTACCCTAATTTATTTTATTAGGTTCTTTTTTCAGACCAAGGGTTTGTTTCATCCCTGACAGTTTCAGACTTACTTGGACTAAATCAGCTGAGCAACACGTCACAACAATGTCACGTGACCACCCAGAGGAAGAGCGCAGGGAGCAGAACAAACTGTCAGGGATGAAAGCAAACTCTTCATCTGAAAAAAGAACTTAATAATCATTCACACATGTATGAGTATGTATGAGTAATCCTTTATTTTTAGTCTGTCTACATCTCCAAAGCTCAAAATGCTCTGTTCCACTTTGTGATGTCATGAAGCTGTATTTTTTTTAAAGTTAACAACTCTTTTTACTTTTAGTTCAGTAAAGATTGACAATCCAGGACTGAAATGATCCAAATGATTCTAGTGGATCTTAAAAACACAGTGGAGCACTTCCTGTATGACATCACAAGGAGTGTTTTCTGCTTGAGAGAAGAACTATTACTACTACTAAATATTAAATAAAATTTATAAAAAAAATAAAATACAATTTGGGGCAGGAAATTAATTCCTTCCTCACATAAATCTTGCTCAACAAAACTGGGAAAATATGGTACATAAATTCTTTTTAACCAGTTTTTTTACAGCTTGGCCGTTATATGATGGCCTGGCGACTACTTTGCCAACCTTGTCGGCACGATTCCTGCCACCTCAATCACATCACTGCTTCCTCCAAATTGCCAAACTTAAGTAATATTACCAAAACTCCTAGAAACTGCTTCTATTTCCTGCCTGCTATGTTGCGCCATGTTTCTTTTTTATGTCACTTCGAAATAGGGATTTCATGGCAACGTCGTCTTTTCCTCCACTTTTTCTGTGAAGCTGAGGCTGATCGGACGCAGCACAGAGAATACAGCTTATCCAGTCAGTCAGACAACTAATCTGGTGTCAGCAGCACTGACCTGAAGTCAAACTGCTCCTGTGTCGTTGTAAACATCAGACTGTCTGTGGTGTCGCTGCACTAATCATCACATCTTGGTTAAATAAAGCACAAAATATGGGAAATGGGAGTTTGAGCAGCTCCTTGGCGGCAGTCACGACCACTGCTGCAGCTCTTGAAACACCAAACTCCACCTGAGAATTCTGTCTCCAGCTCAAATTTCAAAGGAGATTTTCTAGAAAGTCGTGATGTCATGTGAACCCATGGTGAAACCGGTGATACAACTAAACAATATTAACTACTGTATCAGCTCGTGTGGTGTCCCTTCTCCTCTCATAGGCCCTGACTTGATTTCCATAGATTTTCCTGGATGCCTGTGGAGCCGAGCGTAACCGGACCCCCCTCACGCGCACGCCCAAGTACTCAGGAGCGTGCACGTGCATGTAGCGATCCGGCACGTCGATGGAGCTTCCTGCTAATTGTAACTGAATCCGCGCTAACCTTTGCTAACCGCGCGAACGCCGGAGTCAAGCCAAGGTCAGGGGAGCGAGAGAGCGCCATCGATCCCACAATGCACCTCTGCAGTCCATCTCCCCACAGCCAAACAGCATTAGGTCTGTCGCCGACCGCCCCGCTCAATCGGAATGCTGTTTCCGACCCAGAAGAGAAGAAGTGTACGGAGAAACTTGTAATCGATCTAAAATATTTGAGTTCATGTCTGGAATTTTCTGTGACAAATATATTGTTTGTATTGATCTCTCTGTACTTTTTATACAGAGAGGTCAGTCTGGTCACCACTTTTTTCCGTGTTCCGAGTAAGTTAATGATGAGGGCCCTGTTACGACCCAAAAAGATGAGTCCAAACATATTTAAGAAGGACACGGAAACCAAATTAAAACTTAGAGTTTTTTTGTTTTTTTCATTGTAGATGTCTTGAAACCCCAAAAGAAACCCTTAGCCCATGCCTAAAAAGAAGAACCAAGAAAAAGTAACAGAAAGGTGGACCTGATGAGCCGACCAAGCAGAACAAAAGGATGCGGCACCGGACCAACCCCGTACAGGGCCATAGAAGCCAGTGCTGACATCACTAACCTAAAGGAAAAAAGATATTCCCAAAACTAACCTTATCAAACAAAAGGTGAAAACAGGACAGCCATTCCCACCAGGTCAAACACAAAAGGCTAACAGCACCTACCAGGCATGGTGCGGCCTGCAGCGAGCAGCCAAGGCGAGGGAGCACGCAAAGCGACGAGCACGTGCCCAGGTGTGCGGAGGGCGAGGCGGTGTGCAGCGAGAGTGCAGGAGCAAGGACCAGCCACGCCACAAAACACACATAAATATAAAAATACACACAATGGGATGTGCAAAGGGACAGCACATAACAGGCCCACTGTTATAACCTCATATTCTCTCTATTATCTCTCCTTTGAAGGCAGCCTAATGAAAAATGAGATGTACTGATATCGGCTCCATGACACCAGTTACATCGATATCCTGGTTGGGCCTGTAACTGGATGTGATAAGACGATTTACAAACTGATTTTGTTCAAGAACGTCTGTGTTTTAAGGAAATAAGTGCTACTTTTTGTCCCTACATTGGCATTGGTTGGATACTTACAGTCATATTACAGCTATTGTTATTGGATCGGTGCATCGTTACAGTGAACTATGAGGAAACCAAAAGCATGATGGGGGATTAACTTTCTAATCATGACTGAAATATCACCACCATATAACAAAATACCACCAAAAATAAGCACAAATCTTGCACACTGGTTCTTCAGTCCAACATCTCAGCTCTAGGACATCACATGACCACAACACTACTATTACTACAGTACTACAGTAGAGGTGGTCCAGTGCAGCTCTGTGTGCCGTAGTGTCAGAGACAGACTCATATGTTGTGAATGAGTGTGACCTCTGTGGACGTGTGACGCCTCTGTTACAGAACACAGAAACATGAGCCCAGGAAGTGGGCTCAGACCTGCTCATGCACCTCATCTGTCAGATCAGGAACTCAGAGCGGAACAGAGCAGCACGAAGTAGGAAAAGTACTACAAGTCTGAGTTATCTGGCTGCATCATTTCCTCCACACATGACAAAATCTCCAGCCTTACTCAGTTTGAAAGGCCCATATTACACTATAGTATGTTCTAAAGATGTTTCCTCACAAACAGACCTGGAGTTGTGTTTTGTTTCATTCACACATGTTTAACACACAAATCCTGCACAATTAGGCTGAGTTTAGGCTCTGTTCCACCTTGTGATCATGTGGTAATACAGGAAATGCTCCATTGTGTTTTTAAACTCCACAAACCTTCACTAGAATCATTTGGATAATTTCAGTCCTGGGACTGGTAATCTCTTCAGATCAAAAGGTAAAAGGAGCTGTTAAAAGAGCAAAAACACACAGCACACTAAGATGGCCGATGTCCAAAAACTTTTTTTTTTTTAGATGAGGTTTTGCAAAATGCCTCCTTCAAATAATTTCGTTGGTGCTTTGGACCACAGTACACTACTGTAAACTACTACTGCTACTGTGTACTGTAAATTCTTGGTTCTTTTTTTTAAGACAATACAGTAAAGTGTATTTATCTTGTTGACATGTTTCAGCTACTGCTGTAGTCCTCTGGAGGAGGTTCAAGGTGTGTGAAAGAGACACCTCCTCCAGAGAACACTGGGCAACAGGAGGTGTGGTCAGTCTGAGAGATCTGCCAGGTCCATCAGGCTGACCACCCCTACAGGAAGAAACAACAGCTGATATACGACACGTCACCACCAACACAAGTGACAGTTCTGAAGATGCAGCAGCAGAAACATGTCAACAAGATACGAGCCTCCCACAGCTGCAGATCCTCAGGCAGGTTCCTGTGATTGTTCCAAAGTCCAGGCTCCGGACGAAGGTGATGGAGCCTTTTCAGTCCAGGCTCCTCAGCTTTGAAACAATCTGCCTGAAGAGATAAGACTCACGCCATCAGTGTCATCTTTTAAATCACTTCTTAAAACCCATTTTTATCAGCTGGCCTTCCTTTAACTGGTGTTAGCTTAAGTTTATTCTTTATTTATTTTTATTCTATTGTTTTTTATTTATTCATTCATTTATATATTAATTGGATTGTTTGCATAATTGTCTGTTTTTGTTTGAGTTCTGTTAACTATTTTTATGATTTCTGTATTGTTCATTTCTGCTTGTAAAGCACTTTGTAAACCTTGTTTTAAAAAGTGCTTTATAAATAAAGATGCACTATTAGTATTACTAATCTGTGCTATGGAACATTCTAGACAAAGCAATAGTGTTTCCATGGAGTCAAGCAGGTGGCGGACCCTCAACTAGAAATGTTACACACCTTTGCTGATTATAAAAAAATAAATAAATAAAAAAAAAGTGTTGTTTATTTTTGTCAATACTGCTCACTGTTCTAACTCCCTGATGACATTAGTTCAGATCACAGCTTTGAACCTGTCGCTAAAACAAGATCACACAACGACCAGAGCTGCGACACTAGTGTAGCCACGTTACCTTTGTGTGTGTGTGTGTGTGTGTGTGTGTGTGTGCGTGTTTGTGATTAAGAGCCCGAGCACATCATTAACTCCACAGCCGCGACCCTGGGGTCAAAGGTCACGCCGGGGTCAAGTGTGTGGACGTGCCCTGGACTCCATCTGGCCCCTCCCCCGGGACCCGCACCACCAACAGCGACACAAACCACGGACAAAATCAAACGAGCAAAATGAATTAGAGGAAGACCATGAAAAATACTGTTCAAATATGTTTAAAAAACTACTTGTATATTGGAATTTTTGATATAAGGTTTGGAATTTCAGACATAAGGTTTGGAATTTCTAATAAAAGATTCAGAATTGATGATAAAAAAAAAAAAAGTTTGGAATTTCTGATAAAAGGTTTGGAATTTCTGATAGAAGGTTTGGAATTTCTGATAAAAGATTTTGAATTTCTAATAAAAGGTTTGGAATTTCAGATATAAGGTTTGGAATATCAGATATAAGGTTTGGAATTTCTGATAAAAGGTTTGGAATTTCTGATAAAAGATTTGGAATTTTCAGTAAAAGGTCTGGAATTTCTGATAAAAAGGTTTGGAATTTCAGATATAAGGTGTGGAATTTCAGATATAAAGTTTGGAATTTCAGATATAAGGTTTGGAATTTCTGATGTAAGTCTTGGAATTTCTGATATAAAGTTTGGAGTTTCTGATATAAGGTTTGGAATTTCTGATAAGGTTTGGAATTTCTAATAAATGGTTTGGAATTTCTAATAAATGGTTTGGAATTTCCTATAAAACATTTGGGATTTCTGATATAAGGTTTGGAATTTCTGATATAAGGTTTGGAATTTCAGATATAAAGTTTGGAATTTCTGATATAAGGTTTGGAATTTCAGATATAAAGTTTGGAATTTCAGATATAAGGTTTGGAATTTCAGATATAAAGTTTGGAATTTCTGATATAAGGTTTGGAATTCCTGATAGTAGGTTAACATTTTACAATCTCACTGCTGACAATCGTAATGATAATTTATTATACATTTCACACATGAATATGTTCAAATCTCCTACTG
Organism: Boleophthalmus pectinirostris; assembly: GCF_026225935.1. Taxonomy (NCBI): domain Eukaryota; kingdom Metazoa; phylum Chordata; class Actinopteri; order Gobiiformes; family Gobiidae; genus Boleophthalmus; species Boleophthalmus pectinirostris. The sequence goes on from NW_026571047.1 coordinate 4,142,601, forward strand.
CAGTATTCTGTTAATGATTCTCCACAGGTGAACATCAGTTCTACCTTGTGATGTCATTAGGTTGTAATTCAGGAAGTTTTTCTGTGTTTGAAGAATGAGTAATTTACTTCTATAATAACTGCAAACACATAACATTTAGATCACCGTGTTACCTTCTATTGTTTTGAAAATGCTATATTCACTTCTCTTTGCTCTTTGCACTAAGTCGCTCCCCCTTCAGAGCACTACAACAACACAATCAACGTGTCTCCCGCTAATGAAACTACTGCAAATCGCATCAGGTTTGTGAAGTTGCCGTGTACAGTTTTGTATTATGTTTTGTGTATTTTATGTGGGAGCATGGGCGATGTAGGTTTGTGGGCGGAGCCTTGTACAGAATCTCACATCTAACCATAAAAAGGGTTTGAATAGGGCCCGGGAGAGATGGCTAGATTACTCAAACATGCATGGATGACATCTAAAATCTCTTCTGGCATGTTTTTGAGGAGGGAACAACATTATAACTTATTATATAAAACTCCAAGAAGTCAATTTTGTGTAATATTTACTCTTTTTCCTTGTTTTTTCCAACCGTCTCAACTTTTCTAAGAAGCTATTATTCATAATCTTATTTTAACCGGCTCACTCCTCAGAGCACGAGCAGGGGGTGTGTCTGTGAGTGTTGTGGTACTTTCACATTATGCCACACTGAAGATAGCTGTGGACAACTCTGGTCAAACATCTGCATTATTAATACACGGAGTCTATGGTGTATGGGTCTAGGGTTTCAACATGTGGTCAGCGTGCCTCTTGTCTGATCCCGCTGTGGTGCACACTTTCTAGAAACATCTCCTCGTCTGATCCCGCTGTGGTGCACACTTTCTAGAAACATCTCCTCGTCTGATCCCGCTGTGGTGCACACTTTCTAGAAACATCTCCATCACTTTTGTTCAGTATATATAAATGTTTTTTTGTGTGTGTGTGTGTTAAATCAAGAAGTAAAAGGATACACAATGGAAAGTAGAGGTGGGACCAAGTTATTGTTTTGCAAGTCTTGAGTAAGTCTCAAGTCCAAGTCCAGGTTCTGTGCTTTGAGTTTCAAGTTCTTTCATGTTCTTAAAAGTCCAATATTACTCAAGATTGACTCTTGTGGGCTTAAAAGGTGCACCGTGTAACTTTTCTGGTGGAAGGTCCATTGAATGCTTTTTTAAAGATGTTATTGCTTTGTCTGGAATGTTTCACAGTATGGCATTAAACCTTTAAATCTTCATGGAGACCAAACCAGGGCAAGTTACAGGTCAAACTTCAGAAGAATGAATGTTTTTCTAGGTATTTTTTAGCTAAAAAAAAAAAAAAAAAAAAAAAAAAACACTTGTAAATGAATAAATGTAAATTCGAGCTGTTTAAAGTCATACTGTGGAACATTCCGGGCAGAGCAATGACGTACTCATAGAAACAAGAAGGTGGCAGACCTCCAACCAAGAAGTTACAAAGTTAAACATTTTCTTAGATTGTCCACCACTGATTTCACTCCATGTTTTGTTTTTTGTTTTTCTGAAATGTTCCACAGTATGGCATTTCATTTAATTATCTCCATGAAGACGAGGAGCACGCCACCAGGCTAAGTTACGGGTCAGATCTGTGGAGAAGTGTGCCCGCTCACAGTAAGAATGCATGTTTTTTTGCAGTGGTTATGAGAAATAATAACTCCTCTACCACCATACTGTGGAACATCCCAGGCTAAGTAATAACATCACCATGGAGACAAGCAGACAAACCCTCCACAAGAAAAGTTACACAGTGCACCTTTAAGCCAAGTTTGAATGCTGTTACCTCATGCAAAACAAACCTGGAGTTGTGTTTGTTTCATTCACACATGTTTGAGTAACTCTTTATTATTAGTCTGTCTACATCTCCAAAGCTCCAAATGCTCTGTTCCACCTTGTGATGTCATGAAGTGGTAGTTTTCAAGTGAACATTTACCTTTAGTTCAGTAGAGATTGGCAGTTCCAAGGCTTAAATCATCATCATCATGTACATTTATATAATTATGCCTTATTTATCTACTAAATATTTTTTGACAAAACAAGAGGTCAGTGATTTGAGGATTCAGTTCTAGAAGTAACTTTTTTCTTTTGCTACATAACTGCATACGTATATACTTATATACTTCATATATTTGATGTGTTCTGTATGTACGTTTATCAAATGTAGTAAGTAGTAAACATACAGTATAGAAAAAACTTTAAATGAGAGGGTGTGTCTAAACTTGTGACTGGTAGTGTAGAAGGGACTGGCTTGGGGTGACCAGACGTCCCTATTTACTGAGGACAGTCCCAGTTTTCAAAGAGCCCTGTGTCCCCTGCCCTAGGAGATTTATCCAAAACCAGTGATTTGACCCAGTTTTATATAAACAAATGTCTCAGGTGTCCCTGTTTTGGACCAGTTTGACCCCTGCCATCAGTAAAGGGAAGCATAAATTATAATTTATTTCCGTAAAATACAAAAAAAGCTGCTTAAAAATGACCAAAACACAATGTGACAATACTGACTCACGCGTTCACCATGAACAGTCTCTGCAGAACAGTTTTCCTTAATTACATACTTGTTTCACAATTTTATTATTACCCATCACCAAAAAACTTGGGGATGTCCCAGTTTTTTATTTTGAAATGCTGGTCACCCTAGACTGGCTGATCAGGTTCCCACTAAACATTAGATGTCTTATGGATGTGCAAATCGTGTCTGTATTACGTCTGTTGGTCCAAGACCAATTCTGGACTAAATGACGTGCAAATGATGTCCACTATTTGGGCTTCAAACTATGACCCACTTGGACATCAGTCTGCAGTTAAACATTTGAACTGTGGCCTAGGGAACTTGAATCCCGCTCTTGACATAAAACATCATTGGCTGAGTGTCAGATCCACAGACTCACATGAACATTCACACTGACAGTGGCTCCTCTTTTCTACATCACTAACAACATTTGTTGTTGTTAGTGATACTAGTTGTTGTTTGTTGTTGTTAGTAATACTGGACGTCTGGAAGACGTTGGAAAAAAGACGTCATCTGGCGTCACAGTCTGCACCTTCAGTGGACCAAGATTGGATGCACAAAAATGACCCTAAAAAGACGTTGTTTCAACAGTTCCTTGCACAGCGGGTAAGACAATATTAGCTATATTAAAAAGAAATTGTGTACAATAATACTTTAAACACTAAAGGTACCGCTCCAAAACCCTGGTGAGTGCACTTGCCCCGTGTGAGCTGTTGTGTCTCAGACTGACAGAGTAATACTGACCTACTGAGAGGAAAGACTAATCGCCTCCAGCTCACACCAGTCTTACGTTGGCTTAGCGGGCTTACTGTCTAATTGTTTATAACAAGAAAGAACATCTCCATGGAGACCACCAGGACGCACTGTCCAATCTAACTGGTTTACTTTACTCACAGCTTTGAATTTGTGGGTTTTAATGATTGTTGTAAAGTAACAGTGACTTTCACTGTGAAAAAAGCACATCATGTCACAATTAGACTAAGGTCAACTTGAATGAGACGAGTTACTTCAACAGAGACATGTTATTGTCAAGAGTCCAGCTCCATTTCCCAGTCTGTCACCCACTGTGTTCCAGTCAAATGAAGCTCATGAGGGTGGCAGTTGTAAGGGCAAATTTGGAGCCAAGTTCTGTTTTAGGAATGGAATTTTGAGTTTCATATTTGGACCAAAAGTATCATAGCAAGCAAAGACCTAATCAACAACGAGGGGGCTGAAGGAACGGCCTTTAAGCAGTGAGCGGGCGCCTTGAGTTTGAGACAAAATAGTGATATAAAATCACAAGGATGATGTTAAGTGGGTTAGTACAAAACATTTTAAAACTAAAATGAGAAGCCTGACAGACCTCTGTGAAGTTGGTCCCGTCAAACGCAAACCTACACACAAACAATGTCAATCGTTTGTGCTGTTTTGTGCTGCAAAAAGTTTAGTTTGTGCTGCTTTAGTTTTGGAGATATTAACGATTCTGTTACAGGTCAAATTGGGGTCAGCCCCCAGGAAGCTTCAAACTGCTCTTTAACGGACCAAAATGGTGTCAGTCGTTTGTGCTTTTTTGTGCTGTAAACGACCTCAGGCTGTGGAAAAGTCTGTATCAATCTTTAGTAACTTGCTTTTGATTCATATTTTATATAATAATACAGACTTTTCCACAGCCTCAGATCGTTTATCTTCACTAACTTTGCAGAGTTTGCCGCCGTCAGCACAGCACAAAGCAGCACAAACGAAATACAAATGTTTCGTATTATTTTCCGTCTGTTTTGAGGCTGTTTAACAGTTTGAGGGGCTTGATGATGTCACCAACCCAAAATAAAACTGCTAATATCTTAAAATCTGTGTATCATTCGTTCAGAGCCCACGGCAGGACCGGAACTCGAAAAGCTTTTCTTCGAACCCAGCGGAAAACTGAAAAAAGCGGAAACCATTCGTTCCAGTCTGGTCCCGATCTGTCCCAGTCCAAATCCCGATCTGGGGTCCCGGTCTGGTCCCGGTCTGGTCCGGTCTGGTCTCGAACCTGGGGTCAGTCCTGGTTTCAGTCCGTATGCGGTGCAAAAGTCCGGCTTTCACAGTCACGGAACTCACGTAAACGGGAAACGGCCGTTATCCGTTTTTTCCATTCTTCATTTAAACACTTATTTTTGTTTTTATATTAAAAAACGAATGAACGAATGATACACGGATTTCTTAAGAACCATAATCACACAAACACAACTTTTTTCAGAATAAACAACACCATTTGGGGGCGTTTTAGAGCATTTTGAAGCTTCCTGGAAGCTGCTGACCCCAATTTGACCTATAAAAGAATCATTAATATCTCATAAACTAAAGCAGCACAAACGAAACCTTTTGCAGAACAAATGAAGCACAAATGACTGACATAGGCTACGTTCAGACTGCAGGGCTTAACGCTCAATTCAGATTTTTTTGTGAAATCTGATGTTTTTTGCGAGGTCGTTCACATTTCCAATTAAATGTGACTTGTATGTGACTCCAGTGTGAACATTAACAGCCCAAAAGTGTCCCACATGTGCACTGGAGACACAATGACGTCAACCACGGCGAGCGTCTCTGTGTTTACAGAAGTTGTCCAAACATGGACGCAGCATTGAGCACCTGGAGATTTTAAAGTTCCTCTCGTACCGGAGCCAGAACATGAACAACTTACTTGTTTTAAGGAGGAGATTGAGAAGGAGAAGGACGAGGTTTTTGGCCGTGGTGTTTTGTGGGGCAGCGGCAACGACGTCTGTAGAAATGAACATTTGGATGCAGAGACGGAGCCAAGAGTGGTGAATGGTGATGTGCTTCATTAACAAGTTCATTAACAATTTTCGCTGACTTCAGCGCAGAATAGTGACGTTTGTGGCTTGTTGATAATGTGTAGGTCGCATGAATGCGCTTTGGCCGTTCACACTCAAGTCACATGTCAAAAGGATATGTATCGGTTTGAGGAGCACATATCCAAGTGGCCTGGGTCACATTTGAAAAAATCGGATCTGTGTGGTTCACACTAAGTCATTAAAAGATCAGATACAGGAACATAGAAGCCAAAAAATCGGATTTGGGTCACTTCAGGCTGCAGTCTGAACGCAGTCATAGTTTTTGTGTAAGTTTGAGTTTGATGAGGGCCAACTTCACACAGACGCCTGACAACAGCAGTTACAGAGAAAGGGGCAGCAGTTTTTCAGTAGAAAGTAAACTGGAACCAGAGTTGATGGAGCTGGAAGCGCGTCCATGCTCACTTTCTATTTCTGGCACGTTGGACATTTATTTAAACAGTCTATGGCATTAACATTAAGATTATGACTTGATATGTGAATGACACAGCGAGCTTTCCATTGTCTCCAAGTCTGACATCAGGAGCTTAGCCACACAACATCTGGAACATCATTACACACACACACACACACACACGTGCACACAGTGACCCTCGTGCACGCTCACAGAGAGGGCAGATGGTGGCCTCCTGGAAACTGCCACTTTAAGTAACATGGATACTAAAGGGGACAAGATTTTCTGACCTACAGTGTGTTCTAATGTTGTTTCCTCATCACAAACAGACCTGGAGTTGTGACAAACCCTGCACATTTAGGCTGAGTTCTTCTCTCAAACTGGAAAACACTGTTCCACCTTGTGATGTCATGTGGTAAAACAGGAAGTGCTCCACTGTGTTAACTCCACACACCTTTACTAGAATCATTTGGATCATTTCAGCCCTGGAATTTACCAGGTACAGTTCCAGTTTTGAGTCTGTGTCCCCTGTCCCAGCAGATTTATCCAAAACCATTGATTTGTCCCAGTTTTATACAAGAAATGTCCCAGGTGTCCCTATTTTGGGCCAATTTGATCCCTGCCAACAGTAAAGAGAAGCATAAGTTCTCATTTGTTTTGGTAAAATACTTGCCTGATTCATCAGATGGTTTTCTGTGCTTTTTTTTATTTAACCAATCACTGCTATTTGGTTGTGACGTATGTCATGCTCCACAATGCTCAGTGGTGTCCAAGTAATTTCCAGCACAACAGCAAACAAAGCAGAGACTGAACATGTCTGTCAATGATCACTGTCATTTCTGCGAGATGAACTTGTGAATTAAAGGTGCAATAAAAAATGCAAAGTTTGTATTTGACAAAGGAAGTCCAAAGGAGGAAAGTGTATGCAGTAGGGATGGACATGATTAGTCGATTAATCTATAATTGATCATTAAGAATTTCATTGATTACGTTCATTTTAATCGACAAACCGAATGTAGGTTGCTGTGTGTAGTGTGACCAAACAGGGTCTGTACATGTGTCTCTCTGCACTCAGAAGGAGCGAGCAGACAGTCAGTCTGCAACGTACCGAAGCACAAATGTGTATTTAACGATGACTTGTACAAGAAATTCCACACTTTCCGTTGCGTTCGGGACAAGTGTGAGTCCATGTGCACAGTGTACAAAGCAGCACATATGTTTCTGTGTCCAGTGGGAAAAAGTTTTACCAGGTGAGAGTCGCTCAATGTCGATGACGAGTCCCCACCTCCCTCCCCCCGTACAGTGTCCTGGTTTTGACAAATGCAAATCTGGTCACACTAACCTGTATTCACCTGAATCATGTCTTTTAATCCAACAGAAATTGACCGCATCAGCGACACAAGAGCTGTAGTTTTATCTTCGCTGAGTTTATGCAAATTAGCGATGTGGTTTAAGTTTCGTTTCTGTGAGAGTTGCACAGAACTGAATTAAACACATTATAATGTCAAACGGATTAATGTGGCTCTAGAGTGGTTACGGTTTATATGTCGTAAAGTTGAATTTATTTATGCAGATTAGTAGTGCAGATAGTAATAATAATGATGATCATTTTAATATAAAAACGTTAATGATTAATCGATAATCGATAGTTAATTCTTCTGACGATCGATTAAGAAAATGTCATCGAATGCCCATCCCTAGTATGCAGTCTGCTGTGGTGACTCGGGTTGGTTCAGCTCTTCGCTGATTGGCTGGTGCAGGGTCTACAACTTCTGGAATTCTTGCAAACCGTCTAGTGTATTCTGATTCCTGACCTAGTCGCTGGAGAGAAAATGTGACGATACTGACTCAGATGTCTGTCATGAATGGTCTCTTCAGAACAATTTTCCTTAATTATGCACTTGTTTCACAATTTTATTATTACCAACCACCAAAAAACTGCAATACCCCAGTTTTTCTTTCTTTCTTTTTTTTTTTTGTTTTTGTTTTTAATTCTGGTCAACCTAGACTGGCTGATCAGTAAGATAATATTAGCTATAACAAAAAGAAACTATGTACAATAATACTTTTAACACTAAAAGTCCTGCTCCAAAACCCTGGTACATGTACTTCTCTCAGACTGAAAAAGTAATACTGGAACTCCCAATCTCTACTGATCTAAAGGTAAAAGGAACTGTTCACTTGAAAACTACTGATTCATGACATCACAAGGTGAGACAGAGCATTTTGAGCTTTGGAGATGTAGACAGACTAATAATAAAGGTTTACTCTGAAAGAAAACACAGCTCCAGGTCTGTTTTTGATGAGGTAACAACATTATAACATGGCTCACCAGAGTCAATTCTGCGTGATATGAGACCTCTACAGGCAGCCTAACTGTTTTATTTAGCCTTTAATATGTTGCTTTCTTGGCAAAGGAGAAATTTGATTTGTCAACTGGACAAAGTTGATTTGGTTGAATATGTTTCACAGCTCATTAACGCTGCTTCTTCAGTTCTGATAGACGGACATGAAGTGAAGAAGCAGCTTGGATGAACTGTGGAACATATTCAACCAAATAAACTTTGTCCTGTAGACAAATCAAATTTCTCCTTTGCCATGATTCTACCTGGAAGACTGAGAGATTTTTCACATGTTGCTTTCTTGTAATGACTGTTTGGACATAGATTTGTTGACCTGGTTTATGTTTCATATCTCTGTGTACTGTGGTCCAAAGCAAGAAAAATAATCTGACTGAGCTTTTTTTGCTGAAACATGAAAAAAAAAAAAAAAAGCTTTTGGACATTGGCCATCGGAGTGTACTATGCATTTTTGTACCTCATATCTCTGTAATCACTGGGCCTATCCATGAACTCTTCACAAATGTAAGGTCAAAGGTCAAATAAAGTTCTCACCATAGTTTCTGAAAGTAATATTGTATGAGCAGCTCTTGAGGTCAAAATAAGTCCACTGTTTTTCTGTCTGCATCTAATTATAAAGTGTTTTATTGTTTTAGGAAGTGCGCTGTTAGCATCCTGGTTGTTGTTAGAATTACAGTGTTTGAAAGCTGTAAAAAGCTTAGAAACTTACAAACTCTGAATGCATAAGATAAGTGAGGAATCCACACAGGACCACACCACAACTTGAGCAGCTTTATTACTAGAAATGAAAAGTACATAAATACTCAAGTAACTCTAATTAAGTAGATTTTGGGGTAATTTTTTGTTACATTTAAAATCATAGGAATCTCTATCATCCCATTCACCACTCTCAGTGGTGTCCAACTAATCGCTGGCACAACAGCAAAAAAAGCAGAGAGTGAACATGTCTGTCATTGATCACTGTTGTTTCTGTGAGATGAACTTGCGAATTAAAGGTGCAATAAAAAATGTGAAGTTTGTATTTGACAAAGGAGGATAGTGTATGCAGTCAGCTATCGCAGCACAGGTTGGTTGTGGCCAACACGCCACTTAAGTTTGACGTCATGGCTTCACAGCTCACAGCTGTTTAGCCGGTGCACAGTCTACAAGTTCCAGGATTCTTGCAAACTGTCTAGTGTATTCTGATTCCTGAACTAGTGGCTGGAGAGAAATGAAATTGAGTGGAGGCACTAGGTGGCACCAGTCTGACTGATGAAAAACACCAATTTTACTCAAAACTGTGAAAATGTTAACACAATGGTAGCTCTTACACAAAATTATTTAGGAAAATATAACTAAAAATCCTGTACGCGAACAAATTGAACAATATGATATATCGATATTTCAGTATTTTTGCACACCCCTAATTACCACATGACATCACAAGGTGCAATACACTGTTTTGTGAAGAAGAAGGATAACTCATCTTTAATCTGCAGGGTTTGTGTGTTAAACATGTGTGAATGAAACAAAAAACACAACTTCATTTGTGATTGTAATGAAGAAACTACATTAGAACATGGATCAGAAAATCTTGTCATACGGGTCCTTTAACATGTGACTATCACGGAGCTATAGTCCCGGGAAAAGTTTGACATTCAGCGGTACTCATAAGAAAAACGCCACCAGACGTAGCTTACCTGTACCAGTCCAGACCGCGCGCGTAATGCCTGTCAAAGAAGTGCGGCTCGGAGCCCAGCGCGCGGATGTCCGGGTGCAACCGGAGGAACTCCAGCAGCGCGCGGGTGCCTCCCTTCTTCACCCCGATGATGAGCGCCTGGGGCAGTCTCCTCGTGGCGGTGTAGTCCTTCTCCAACCCGGTCCCCACCGCCGCTCCTCCGGGCGCAGCGGGGGGAGACGACGCGTTCAATCCCGGGGCATCGAACGCGCGCACGGGCACTCTCACGACGTACCCCCCTCGCGCCGCCGCCAGCTCCGTTTCGCAGCACCCCGTGAAGATGTACACGAGCGAGAAGCAGATGACCCCCAGGGAAGACGCGAGGGCGAGGCGGTGGAACGTGGCCATCGCCGGGCAGCGTCAGAGGAGCGGGCCATGCTACCACCGAGTGTCCGCTCCACCGCGCGGCATGGTCCCACTCCAACTTCCAAGAGTGGCTTTGCTTTTCTACTTCTTCAAAAGTCAGTTTAAAATATCCCAAATAAGAAACAGCGTATCCCAGTGAGCGTGCGTAAAAGCGTTTTGGAGACCCCGTGCGTAAAAGCGCGTCCGATTCTTCTCCAACTCTTTACGCGCTCGTTCCTGGACGTGTCCCGGTGCTCTCCTCCACGGGATTACTGCGCGCCTCATCCTCGGCTCATCTCGCAGCGGTGCACGGACACGCACGCGTACACACGAGCACGCGCGCCTCCTCCTCCTCCTCCTCCCCCCGCCCTTCCCCGCTCCGTCTCTCCGCTGATACCTTTAATTACAGGGTCACGGGCTCGGGGTCTCGCGTTATTTAAACAGGATCATAGATGGTTATTGCGCGTGATGAAATAAAGCGCGCGTACGTAGGAAGCATTACGTCGCTGTTTACTCAAATCACCGCTGTCATTTGGATATGGACAATTTCATAATCAACACACATTTATAAGATGAAAATTTATAAGAGCGGCCAGATGAGGCTTATGCATTTTTTTTTTTAAATATATATAGGCTACCAGTTTTTATAATGGCTGTAATGGTGATGTCACGTTTTGTGTTGTTGTTGTTTATTCCCAATTTTGTATTAAAGTTATTATAAGTAAGTTATGAGTAAATGCTTGTATTAAATATGCTATACCTGTTCTAATTTAAAATTATAAGAAAAACAAAACTAGTTCATCTTATGCATACAGAGCATCCTAAAAGGCTCTATACCCGCTTACGTCATAAACCAGGAAGACGTTTGGAAACATGCAATGGCAACTTCCGGCGGGCTCTCGTTTGTTTATTTATTTATTTATTTATTTATTTATTTATTTATTTGGTTGATTTAACAGGGACAGTGTACATTATTCAACATTTCTGTAAATGTACCACAATTAGCCAGAGAGGCTGTTTTTCATCTGTAGTCCCTGGACAGATGGTAAACATGGTCACCCTAAAAACACTACAATAAGAATTATACAAAAAAAAAAAAAAAAAAAAAAAAGTGCAATTGTGCAGAACAGTTCAATTAAAAGGCAGTGAAAATACAAACAGACAATAACAGCCATAATCACAATGTACACAATGAGAAATAACACACACAGAAGAGCACACAGACTGAACACACACTTTTGTGGTAGTAAGTCTGACAAAATCGAGGGAAAATGAGAAAATGTTCCAGTTTTCTTCATCTCCGTGTCATTGCAGTGTTCCATTATGTTCGGATAATCAACATTTACAATCATACCTCAGTTTTCATCATTTCCTCACTGACACATGCACTGGGTACATGTGATTAGAAGAGATGAGGCACCAAATTCCAGATGATTCCAAACAGCAGGTACATCTGCAGTCTTCATTTTACCACTGATCACATTTATTTCAGTTGGTCAGCGAGTCCAGTGTTGGGAACAACACCGAAAGTTGTCATCACATGTTTCCAGACATCTTCTATTCACACTTTGTGACTTAAGTGTGAATAGAGCCAGTTATTCATGATGAGTTCATAAAAGCTTTTCAAAACTCTTACAGAAAAGTAAAGAGTTTTGCCATCATGGTACAGCTAAAAAAAACAACTAGCATGCTAATGTATGTCACTTTTCTGGTGGATTGTTTGTCACCTGCTTGTCTCCAGGGACATGCTGTTTTGTGTCTTGAAAGTTCCCTGATATGACATTAAACCTGTCTGTGTGTATGTAACACCACCAGTCCAAGTTACATGTCAGATCTGTGGAAAACCTAACCTGCTCCTACTAAGAATGCATGTTTTTCAAGGGATATTTATCTGAAACATCTGAAATTTAATAGAAGATGAATACGTTTAATGCCATACGGTGGAACATTTTACTGAACCCTTGTCTCTGCAGGAGTTGTGTGCAGACATACGCTCTGCTCCAATCACATAACGAGCTTAGCACTGCTCCTCACCTGCTCACCGCCGATCTGACTTCTGACCCACTGAACTGTCCGCTAGGGCTGGGTATCGTTAAGAAGTTGCTGATACGATGCATACCTCGATACACAGGCCACGATACGATGCATATTTCGATACAGTGAGCTTTCAATTCGATACAATATATTTCAAATCGATTTGTCTTTGTTAAACCACTTCTGGTGCAAAGTGAATATGTGTACAGTACAATACAAAAAAAAAAAAAAAAAAAGGTTTTGGGGTTAAAATTATGTTTTGTATGCATAATATGTAATTTATTGATCAATGTACAGAAACAACCACATCATTTTTGAAACTATGTCATGAACTGGGGTGGGTATATATAAGTTTTTCGTCTTCCCACTCCTTTTCGAGAAATGTGATTTTCTGTTGTTTACATTGTATATGTAGTAAATATGATTATTGTTTCTCTCTTGGCACAAACATGAAAAAAAAAACAAACAACAACAACAAAAAAACGTATCAATCAATCAAACATGCACACTTTAATAATCAAAACAGTGAAAATGTCAAATGTGTCACATAAACAAGTTTCCTTCCACTAAAACAACAAAGCTGTAGCACTGTAACAAAAAAATTTGTAAAATATACCAAAAAATACTCTTGGCGATATATCGATACAGCAGCCCACGATATTGATACTGTATCATCATCATTCAAATTTTTAAAATTTAAATCATTTCAATATTTTTGCACATCCCTACTGTCCACGCCTCCAATGCTTCTACTTACAGCGGTGCTTTACTCACACATGTAGGGGGCGCTATACACAGGAAGGAAGATCATATTTGAGGATTTATTCAGTCTTTTGTGCACTTTAGGACACATTGCTTATCTACAAAAGTGTTGAGAAGCGTAATGAAGGCTTAAAGAAGTTGAGTGATCTGTTTCCATAGAAATCATGACCCTCAGGTGGGGTGCAAGAGATTTTTTTGGGGTCGCCTTGTCAGGATCTGCATGTACACTACCGGTCAAAAGTTTTAGAACACCACACTTTTTCCATTTTTTTACTATTTAGTGTTGACCAAAGTGTATTCTTTTTTTTTTTTTTTTATAACTATGTTTTTATTGGTTTTAAGTAACATTTCAAAACATACAAAAACAATATAAAATCAAAAAACAATGTAACGACAGTCTGGAGTGACAGGTTCTTGTTTAAACATGCATTTGATATTGACATTTGTGTGCACTATATTGTTTTTCTGGTGTCATTGATGAATACATTCCACTTTTCCCATTGCTCATTGTATTTGTACCCTTTAAGTTTAAGATTATATGTTATTCTTTCCATCATTGAAATATTCTCCACAATCCTGATCCAGTCTTGTTGTGCAGGTGAATCTGGTTGTAACCAATTCTTTGTAATTGCCTTTTTAGATGCAGCTAAAATGATTTTTGCCAAATACATGTCCTCATTCCTTACTGCATCAGATATATTTCCCAGATCCATCACCAGACATGTGTTCGGAATTCCATATCCCAGAATAGTCGTTAAAGTTGTGTTCAGTTGTTCCCAATATACCCTAATTTTCAGGCAACTCCAAAACACATGTGTGATCAGCGTCCATTTCTCCACACAACTCCAGCACTCTTGCGGGGTGGAGATCTGTCTACTTTTGATTTTAGGTGTAATGAAAAAATGTGTCAAATTCTTCCAACAATATTCCCTCCACAACAGTGAATTAGTGGTACTGTGGTGTATTTTACACATCTGAAACCATTCTGCATCTGTTATATTAATTGACAACTCCAAAACGTATTCTAAACTTTTGACTCATAAAAGTGTCCACCTCTGGCAGATAGAACAGCTGAACACACTCGTGGCTCGTTCTTTTTACAACAGAAATCAAATATTGTTCAGAAAGTTCTTCCCAAGTCTGTTGCAGAAGTTTCCATAAATGTGTGGCACTTGTAGGTTGCTTCACTCTTCTGTCCAGTTCATCCCAAACCAGCTCCATGGGTTTAAGTCTGGACACTGTGCTGCTGCTGGACACTCCAGGTTTTCAAGCTTTGTCATCTTGTTCTTTTTTCCTGAGGTCGTTTTGGCAGAGCTTGGACTTGTGTTTTGTTCTTTTATCTTTTTTGTGTTTAACCTCTGTCTGTTCAGTTCTTACCTTTGTACCATTTGAAGCTCTTCATTGGACTTGCACGACTCGAACTGCAAGAAATAACTGGAAAAATTAGGGTGTTCTAAAACCTTTGACCAGTAGTGTAGGTCTGCAATATACACTTCCGACACATGAGATTTTCTGTGCTCACAAAAATAAAGACAAAGCACAAAAACAGACTGAATGCTGCGCCTGATATCCTGCTGCGCTCTCCTCCTGCACCCGGACTGAAAACACGCTCCAAAACTGTAGACAGGCCCACCTATCTCATTAGAAATCTTGAAATGTTAAGACATGTTTTGTATAATTTCTAATCTTTTCTAGCTACATTAGGGTAACAACATTCTAACATTAAAGAGTCACTTTTGTGTAATATAGGACCTTTAAAGTCCTAAAGATAGTTTGGGATTTTTGCCATAATTCTGTGTGTCATCCCCGTGAGCAGTGTCGTGCATCCACACTGTCTTACCCCCGACAGCGTCCGGTGAGCCGAGATACTGGCCATTTTCGGTGCTGACGGAAGTAGTCCGGCAGGTTAGCTGGGGACAGTAAAATAAAGCGTTTTCTTCTCAAAACAATGTGTTCAAAAGAGTGATATGTTTGCATCACAAAACTATCGTTGAATAAAAGTCAGACCTCATTATGTGCAACCAAAACTGCACATAGGCTTAGGGAATGTGCAAAAATTAATAGAACAGAAGAATGCAAGGGTTTGCCTGTTAAGGATAATTTAAGGGTCCTGTTGGTGCATCACTCGTGGTCATACTGGTCTCATATTTACTTTGTTTTATGGTGTTTGTTTATGTGCTGCTTTGTGCTGTGTTGTCCTGTTTTTTGATAAAGCATGTTACCCCCTGTCCCAAGACAAATTTCTCCCATGGGAGACAATAAAGGATTATCTTATCTTATGTTATCTTATCTTATTATCGCTTGGCACTATTTTCTCTCCATTCGTATCACTGCTCGCTGCCGCCAGGTGACAGCCGCGCACAAATCCATCACTTTGTTCAGTTGTTCAGGTTGTGTTTACATGCGCAGACCGCTGTGACGTGAGAGAGCTAATGTGAGAGCTAGAGCCATAAGTATATAAGCTTGTATAAGATACATAAGAATATATCTAAAAAATGGTGCGAACTCTTGATTCTCCAGGCTGTAACAACAAAAATCTGGCTGAATCTCCACACACATGTCACCGTTTTCCTGTCACGGACTTTGCGCTGAGGAAACTTTGGCTTCTTGCCTTTGGCTTCAACGTGGAAACCAAACCAGGTAAGAACGAAGAAGTGCCGAAGAACAGGTTCAAGAATCAGCTGTAACTCTGTGTGCAGTAAATCACTCAGTGTCATATCACCAGTGAAGCTTCTACAAAACATAACTTTATAAGTCGACTGTTATTACTACTGTAAATGTCACGTACACTGTTGGCAGCAGCTACGTGGACGTGTGGAATGATTCCATGTTTTCTATTAGTCGTCCATGCTTCAGTCACAGTGGAGGCTCTATGTTCGCTGTATACGAGTTTATAAATGATGTGATGGTGATTGTCGCTCACTCGGTCTCTCACGGCTCCAGCTTCAACTTGTACCACTTCTCTGTCTCTCTCCTCTCTCTCTGCTCGTTCTAACTCCATCTGGTGAATTTTGGCATCAGTATATTCGGGTTCACAAAGATCTCCCCTTGGCTTTGTGGATGTGTGTCGTAATCAGACATGTTGTCGCTAACATTTCAAGCAGTAAACAAAGTGAACCAGGCGTGGCTGTCACCTGGCGGCCGCGAGCAGTGATACAAACAGAGAGAAAATAGTGCCAAGCGATTATGAGGTCTGACTTTTTTGTGGGTGATGCAAACATATCACTGTTTTGAACACAGATTGTTTTGAGAAGAAAAACGCTTTATTTTAATGTCCCCAGCCAACTTGCCGGACTACTTTCGTCAGCACCGAAAACGCCCAGTATCTCGACTCACCGGACGCTGTCGGGGGTAAGACAGTGTTGAGGCACGACACTGCTCACAGGGATGACATACAGATTCATGTCAAAAATCCCAAACTATCCCTTTAAGGCTTAAGTCATTTTTGTATCAGGTGTAACCACATCATTCTCCCACCACAACACAAACCCCCACCCCCTGCGTACCCCCCGCCCCCCCCACATGAGAGTGTGTAAGTGCTGGCTGTACATCTCCACAACAGCCCTGTGCTCCTGCTCGGACACTGGTCAGTCGTGCCCTCCCTCCCGTAGACGTGATCGGGGCTGAGCTACAGGGATAATGGCTCATGGGAGACTCATTAGGCCCCACCCCTCCCAGGAGCGTGCACGAGGAGAGTGCATGAGGACACACACACACACATGCACAGGGGAGCGTGCATGTTCCATTTGGCTTAGGTCTGTTGTTATCCTCAGGCAGATGTGACACGTGCGCTAAAAACAAGGCATTGTCTGATGGAGAGACGGTCTTTGATTGTGTAGTGGAATTACACACGGGTTTTATCAAGTGCTCTTTTACGTAATACAGAGCCGTGTGTTTGTTCTGAACACAATATGACAGTAAAACAAACCCAGTGAGTATCGGTATCAGTCCATATCAATATTTAAAGGTCCGATATTATGCAAAATTGACTCTCTTGAGCTCTAAGTCATAATTTTGTTAGACTTGGAGTTGTGTTTTCATTCACACATGTTTGAGTAAGTCTTTATTATTAGTCTGTCTGCATCTCCAAAGCTCAAAATGCTCTGTTCCACTTTGTGATGTCATGAAGTGGTACTTTTCAAGTGAACAGCTCCTTTTACCTTTAGTTCAGTAGAGACTGGTAATTCCAGGGCTTTTTTATCCAAAGGATTCTAGTGATTCTAGTGTATGAAGTTTAAAAACACAGTGGAGCACTTCCTGTATTACCACATGACCTCACAAGGTGAAACAGAGTGCTTTCTGTTTGAGAGAAGAACTGAGCCTAAATGTGCAGGATTTGTGTGTTAAACATGTGAATGAAACAAAACACAACTCCAGGTCTGTTTGTGATGAAGAAACAACATTAGTAGTAGTAGTAGTAGTAGTAGTAGTAGTAGTAGTAGTAGTATTTTTTTCAGGCATGTACTTAATCATGTACTCAATAGACTTTTACAAACATTTCACATAAAACTATGACTGAAGGGGTTTAGGCTGAAGTGAAATCACTTTTGAAAGTCTAATCCTGTTTAAAAGTGATGATATCAAGAATATGTTTGTCAACAAACAACAAGAACATCTTGGATAAACACTTTTCCTTCAAAATCATCAACATTTATCTGCACACTCACATTCTTCTGTAGCCTACAGAATCTACATTATTATCTTATTGTCTCTCTGTGTAGTAAGAATATGTCTTTAAATCTTTCTAGTGCTCTGTATTTGTCTATAGCAGGGATCTCCAACCTTTTGCGTCTGGTGAGCTCCCTTTACAACAATGAAAATGTTGAAGAGCTACTCATTTTAGTCGCTGCAAATAAATTGATTCAATATGAGAGGGCAAGCCTTAAATGTACAGTTAAATGTGTATAAAACATTAAACCATTATCCATTTATTAGTGCACAAAGTTCAAAATAACTACTTATTCAAATTTGAGTTATTTAGTACAATACGTATAATACATATAATTCAGAATTCTTTGGCAAGCTACTTGTAAAGAGGTGGGGAGCTACTGGTAGCTCCCGAGCTATAGGTTGGAGACCCCTGGTTTATAGAATTAAATTTGTAATTTTATTTGAATGGCTTTAAGGATGTCGATCCTTTCAATTGTTGTCCAGACATCTACTCGCCAAACTGACATACATCTACTTTTGGTGTTTTGGGTATTTCTTTGATATACTCTTGTTCCTCTCAGATTATAACAAGTCTCTGTGGGTCAGGGAGCATGTGATTATGAACCTTATACATAAAAGTAGCAACATCAGAACATACATCAGAAAACAGCACAATATGAGACATTTAATACCAATATTAAATCATATTCATATTAGTTTTAGCTGTCTCATTCTATGTATCAGTCCCAGATTGTCTTCAGTGTATCAGATGTGTCTTTTTGAACAGATTCATGTGGAACAATGAAACTAGAAAAACGTTATATGGCTGTATGTTTACACAATCATGAAACTAATGATTTTTGTTCCATATGAATAAATGTTATTTTTTAAAGTGAAAAGTTTATTTGCGATCTTAACTTCATCTTCACCTCAAATGTGCAGGCCTTATAATGGATATTAAAGGCAAAATATGTGTATCATATACCAGTATCATCTTAAAAAATCCTTATCGGCTCACCCCTAGCTTATTTGTTTAAAAATTGAGCAAAATCAAGTTTGGATTTTCACTTGTGATACAACAATCCAGGCAAAATACAAACAAAGCGCTCAGAGAAGGCAACTTTGGAAACAAGAGTGAATGAAACAAACACAACTCCTGGTATATTTTTGATATACATGGTTAAAACTCAAAAATATAAAACAGAAACTTAAGAGTAATGCTTCAAACAATAGTACAGTGATATTTTTTGTGCTTTTGTGGTTTATTTTAAGGTCCATTCTTTGTCTGTGTGAGAGAAAGTCCACAGATGTTGCTCCACACAGATCTGATTTTGTCCAAATATTTGCCATATCCAGAGTCTAAATTCTCAAAATAATGAAGATGTTGGACATGTCTTATCTTTTTTTTTTTTTTTTATTTGCTCTCATTTAACATGAAACAAGGCTGTAGAGATAAAAAAGAAAAAGAAAAATCAAAAAATCCACGGTAAATATGAATGGTGCCAAGATGCATCCTTGAGGAACACCGTAATCTGCATAGCTTTTTAAATAGGCTGTGTTCTAATTGAATCATAATAATAGTGATCATTTCTTGGCTCCATGGAGAGGTGGCCTTGCTTGGAATGTTCCACCGTACAGCATTAACATCCTGTATGTACTCAATGAAATGTGCTTTGAGATATAAATAGGATAAAACTGCTCACATTAAAATCCGTGTCATTTTGTATATTAGACATTAATCCCATGTATCCTAACTCCACGTATGCCAACTGCTCCGCTCTAAAGGTTAGGTCCTGTTTACTCGTCTGTCCCCGCCCCCTCGCTGCTCTCTGTCTTTTGTCCTCTGTCTCTGTGATTGTCCCCTGATGAAGTCCTCGCCCATCAGAGGTCATAGAGCAGGTCAGGGCCGTGGAGTACCTCCTGATGCTCTGAACAATATGGTTTCAAGTGTTTTTCAGCGTAAGGAAGTCAGTCAGTCACATCTATCATCTGTTTGTCAATCATAATGGTTGTCCGCATTATAGCAAAATGGAATGAATAGTCTTAAATATTGTACCCTTAGAATTATAACGTTCTGTGTTCTAGTTTGGATATTTCTTGCAAAAAAACAGAAACTCCCATAGAGTTCTTTTTTAAATGATCACATCTCCAAATGTAAAACAGGAGTCATTAGCCAAAGTGGAATGTTCCAGACAGAGCTACTGATATATACTGTGTATTTTAAAGGTCCAATATTAGGCTAAAAAAGACTCTTGAGCTTTAAGTCATGTTCTTATGTTGCTCCTCAAAAACAGACCTTGAATTGTGTTTTGTTTTTGAATATATGTAGTTTCCTCATCACAACTCCAGGTCTGTTTGTGATGAAGAAACTACTGTACATTAGAACATAGATCAGAAAACAGCCTCATATGTATGGAAATAATTCAGTCAAATAGTTCAAAGAACACTGTTAAAACAACAAGCAAAACAGTATAAAACAAAATACCACATTTTTTAAAAATCTAACAAAAAGTAAAATAAAATAAATACATCTGCAATCAAATTATTTGTGTGATTGTGTGAAATATCTGTCTTTGCCTGTTTTATTTTTGTTCCACATCTTTCTCTGTTTTGTTTGATGCATTTTTTTTTTTTTTTTTTTTTTTTGTCCCTTTGGTTCTGATTCCAGGACTTTTTGTTTGCAGTTTTGGCACAAATGTGACATGTGGGTGGGATTTTCATGGGTTCATTCCTATTTTTATCATTTATGTTTGACGGACAGCTAACCTTGGAGCTCCTGAAGCCTTTGTGGATGTTTCCTGTGGAAGTTTTGGTGCTCAGAGCTTTTCTAATATTCAGTGTTCTTCTGGTGGACGGTTCTTCTAGAACAACATTATTCTTCATCCATCCATCCATTTTCTTCCACTTCTCCAGGGCCAGGGACTAAGCAGGGACTCCCAGACTTCCTTCACCCCAGACACTTCATCCAGCTCCTCCGGGGGGACCCTGAGGTGTTCCCAGGCCAGCCCAGAGACATAGTCCCTCCAGCATCTCCTGGGTCTTCCCGGTGGGACATGCCCGGAACACCTCCCATGGGAGACGCCCAGGAGGCAACCAGAACCGTTGCCTGAGCCACCTTAACTGCTCCTCTCAACATGGAGGAGCAGCGGCTCTACTCCGAGCTCCTCCCATGTGACTGAGCTCCTCACCCTATCTCTAAGGAGGAAACTCATTTCGAGCGCTTGTATCCACAATCTCGTCCTTTCGTTGTGGTGAAGAGGGAGCTGAGCCAAAAGGCAAAGCTCTCTATGTAACGCTCAATCTACGTTCCTCCCCTCACCTATGGTCATGAAGATTATTCTCTACAGTGGAAGTATCGGACAAACTTGTTGTGTTGCAGTTGCCAAAACTACAGCAGGAAATGTCCACAAAAGCTTCTGGGACAGGCACCATGCTCAGCTGAGCCAATGGGAATGCACCAATGGAAATCCCACCCACCTGTCACGCTTGTGCCAAACTGCACCAAAAAGTCTCGGCACGCAAACAAGAAGCCTGGAATCAGAACGAAAGAAAAAAATATGGCATCAAACAAAACTGAGAAAGACACAGAACAAAAACAAAATGTCTCCATATTTTTTGCTTCATGTTTTAAAAGCATTATTTGAACTATTTGACTCAAAATTGACAAAACCTTAAAAGCTGTGGTACTTGACTTTATTCTTGTAACTGAGCGAATTTTGTTCTTTTCCCCACTACATGTTCTGTAAAGGCAGCACTCTGTAACAAAATCAGACCATGTGCCAGTCTTTTTAAAGTCTTTTATGGTTCACACACCCAGAAGTAAGAGCTAAAAGAGGAGCTCAGATTTCTCCATTAGTTTGGCGGCACAGACACTGGGGAAGAGGTGGGTTAAGTGTCTTGCCCAAGCACACAACACCAGCATTCATCTGTGGGAGCTGGAATCACACCACCAATTGGATCACTTTCCCAGCGTTCACAAGAGGCGTTTATGTAGTTTCCTTTTTCAGATTTGTAAACACATCCTTACAGGAACATAACCATCCACACCTTTGAGCAAGATGTTTTACTGTTTTCCATCTGTGTGGCTCTCTGGGGGAATCGTACCGGCATCTTTCACCTGTCCATTGAGTGACAGTCTAATTAGAGCTAAAGTAATGGTCCTGTGTAATCAAGGCTAAATTACAGCCATAAGTCACCGCGGGGCCCCTTCGCATACCTGCGGCCAAACCAATGATCCGGGCCCCTGATGCCTGACCTCGGCGCCCGCAATAAACACCGCCGGCACGGGCCACGGAGCAGAGCGAGGAGGGAGGGGGGGGCAGAGGGGACGTGATTTAAATGATGGTTTTATTTCAGTATAATTAAGGTAAGATACACTGCACAGAACACTGTTTATTTATCATCTGTTCTGTTTTGTTTGTGTTTTTGTTTTTCATGTGGAAACAGAAATGACACTGGATGAAGCAGATGCATTATTTGTATCTGTTTCCTGTTTCCTTTATTGGAGGTTTTTGCCCAGAGAAAACAGGCTAGAAGTATTAATGCTTTATATCCAAAATGATACAAAAATAAGGATGTTATAAGGAAATACATGCATGCAACAAAATGCCTTATTTCCATCTGAAAACTGAATTTTACTGATTTTTTTTTTTTTTTTTTTTTTTTGGTGAACTAATGTTTGTTTTGAGAATAAGATGAACTACTCTACATAGCTTGCAGTGGTCAGTAAACCAGCCTTTAGCTCAGGGGTGGGCAATTATTTTTTTCATGGGGTCACATGAGAAATAGAAAATATTGTGGGGGGCGGGGCCAAAATACTTAACTCTATTCTGCATAATATTAGGCAATGCAAGTTTATTTGTACAGCACAATTTGTACACAAAAGTAATTTTAAGTGCTTTACAGAATAAGAAATACATTAAAATCAAATTACAAACAAATCAAAAGATAAATAATCATCATACAATTAAAAAGAGAGAGAGAGAGACATTAAATTAGAGAGAAGAGTGCAGAATGAAAACTTTTCAGTCATACACACCTAAACAGAAATGTTCTGAGTCTGGATTTAAACAGAGTCAGAGTAGTAGAGTCTGTCTCACATGTTCAGACTGTTTCAGGTTTAGCTGTGTGAACCTGAAACTCTGACTCCTCATGTTTAGTCCTGACTCTGGGCACCAGTAGAAGGCCGGTCCCTGAGTTCCTCGGAGTGCAGATGGTTCATATGACACTAACATGTCACAGTTGGACTTTGGTGCTCGGCCGTGGAGAGACACAAGCAGAGCTGCTTTAAAGTCTATTCTCTGACTTTGCGACCTGAGCACAGAACGCATGTGCTCGGACTTCCTGGTTGGAGTCAGGACCCGAGCTGCAGTGTTTTGAATGTACTGCAGCTGTATTAATTGTATTTCTTTAAAAAGCAGTAAATCTTGTTTTGATGAGCTGGTCAGACTGCTAAGAGTTTATGTTATGACTAAGCAAGGATCTGAAAGAACGAGAGCCTCGCACATCAGTTACTTGAGACAGTGCGTTGGAGGAGAGGGAGCAGCCCAAGAACATGGAGGAAAATCCCACACACCGTCTTACTTGCAAATAGTGAAATTTATTAAGACAAACCGTGCAACGCCTAGTGCCGAAATGTTGCACGGTTTGTCCTAATAAATTTCACTATTTGCAAGTAAGACGGTGTGCGGGATTTTCCTCCATGACTAAGCAATGAAAAAGTGACAGCACCATACAGAACACCTCTAAAATAAAAGCAATGTAGCTTTAGTCCATGCATGAGGTAAAATGATAAAATATGTTTATTTTGTAATTCCAAATTATCATAAAAAGTCTGATAAGATTCAAACAAAGGGCTGTATGTGGGCTCATCTGATTTAAACATACACAGTACATATAGAATAATACATAATACCAGTCATTCGCCGTGGATCCAGAACACACACTTCTCCAGTACATTTACATGAGATATGAGTCTGGTCACCTGTGAGTCTCCCCAAGTCCAGATCTGACTGACAGGTGGATTAGCCAAACAAGGAGAAATATCACAAGGGACAGAAAAACATGGCGGCAGATGTGAATGAAGCTCTAAACTGTTCATCTGAGGAGATAGAAAAGGCATTTCATTCAAAAAAACAGATGGTCAATGAGCTCCTTTTTTTCATATGCATCACTGCTAAAAGAGAATCTGATTGGATGATCATGTTTGGTTCTGGTTCAAAATGTGAGGATTAGACTGATCTCCTGGTGTATAAAAATCTGCCAGGTAAATGCATAATGTGCCTAATAATAAAATATATGTCTTTGTCTTTATGGAGTCTCCATCAGTATATTTGGGCTGTGGACAAAGTCAAACTGTAACTACAAAACTATAATCCGGCATTTCAAAAACATCTGCATGAGATTCTGTTGTTTCAGTATCAGAAGCAGCAGCTCTGTCCATGGTCCTGAAGCTCCACAGCCAAATGTGTCAAATCAAACAAATCCAACAGGAGGAGTGCTGAAACTTAAAAAACAGGTTTCCTTGTAATCAATATTTATCATAGTTTTACATCTGTGAAGTAAAACTGAATAAAGAGCCTGAGAATTTACTAAACACACTGATGGCATGAGAGAAAGTGAAATCAAATAACAAAAGTGTTGTGATATGTTTGATATTATACTATTATACTGACTATTGTTTACAGTGCTTCTTGTTTACACAGATTTAACTTTTCTGGTGGAGGGTCTGTTAAATGCTGGAGATGGAGATGTTATTGCTTTGTCTGGAATGTTTCACAGTATGGCATTAAACCTTTCTATCTTCATGGAGACCAAACCAGACCAAGTTACAGGTCAGATCTGTGGAGAGGCGACCCTGCTCACAGTCAGAATGTCTGTTTTTCAAGGTCTAAAACCACCTGTAATTGAATAAATATAAAGTAGAACTGTTTAATGTCACACTGTGGAACATTCCAGTCAGAGCAATGACGTATCCATAGAAACAAGCAAGGAATGGACCATCCACCAGAAAGGTTATCCAATGCACCTTTAAGATAAAAATTACTTACTACTGTATTTTTTTCATAATTTTGAAAAAAAAAAACAATGAGGAAGATTTATTTCCAATTTACATATGTATTTATTGTTATCAGTGCCCTCCTTCCTCCCCCTCCCCCTCAGCCTTTAATGTACGGTGTTGTATGCATGTAAAGAATGAGAGGTGCCTGTGTGAGCGTGGCCCCGGGGCCCGCTGTAGCTTTAATGAGGAGGGGCCCCTCGCTGACCCCGTATGTCAAAGGTGTGTGAGTGTTAATGAGGGAGGTCCACACAGCTTTTCAATAATGCAAAATGGAGCCACGGCAACTAGAATTTCTCTGATCTGATTATATATATATATATATATATATATATATATATATATATATATATATATATATATATATATATATATATATATATATATATATATATATATATATATATATATATATATATATATATATATATATATATATATATATATATAATATCTTATAAATGTACAAAAGCAAAAATTATATATTTAATAAACCAGGAAAAATACAAAAAACCATGAGCTGCTTTAGCAGAGGAAGCTCAGGAGGTTCCTAACGAGGGATAAGGAGCTATGAGGTATCCCATAATCCACTGCACAGAACAAACCAAATGTTCCCAAACACTATTGTACAAGTTCTACACTGCTGCAGCAGATTCTTTATACAAATCTTCTGCATAAATAAATTCAACTTTACAGCATATAAACCATAACCACTATAGAGCCACATCAGCCCATTTGAGATTAGAATGTGTTTAATGCAGCTTTGACACATTTGTTTACATTTTACAGAAACAAAACTTAAGGCCCCTTTTACACGTTCACAGGTATTTTTAAAAACTGAGACATTTCCCTTCGTTTGTACCCATCTTTTACATACAGATGGCGAATTTGTCTTTGAAAACAAATCCTTCTAAAAACTCCGGCTAGACTGGAGAGTCTACAGTTTTGCGTTTGTGTGAGAGTGAGATAAACTGAGTTTTAGGAGTTGATAAACCAACCAGTGCAACCAGTGTTTCCCTTTTGCTCTGATGATGATGATGGAGCATCAGAGCAGCAGTCACATTTCTTCACACACATTGCACACACAGCTGATGTTTCATATCCATGACCAGAGACCAGTGAGCTCAGAGGTCAGTGATTTTGCCACTTCTTTAGTCTGTGGAGAGGCGAGCATGCTCAGTAATGCATGTTTTTCAAGGTATTTGTGAGTAACACTTACAAGTGTAATGAAATCAGTTCAGTAGAGATTGGTGATTTCAGGGCTGAAAAGATCCAAATGATTCTAATGAAGGTGGGTGGAGTTTAAAAACACAGTGGAGCTCTTCCTGTATTACCACATGACATCACAAGGTGGAACAGAGTGACACCTTGAGTGAGCAAAAAAATGTCTAAATGTGCAGGGTTTGTGTGTTAAATGTGTGAATGAAACAAAACACAAGTCCAGGTCTGTTTGTGATGAGGAAACTACATTATAATAGAGATCAGAGAATAGTGTAATATGAGTGCTTTAAAGGTGCACTGTGTAACATTTCTGGTGAGACTTGCGTGTCATGGAGATGTTATCACTTTGACTTTTAATGTTCCACATATTAAACTTGACAATCTCTTGAAAAGTCATGTATTGTTATTTGTTGTGAGGGGGAATTCTCCACAGACCCAACATAAAAGTTACATTAAAGGACATTGTGTAAAACCTGGCAGTCCTACTTTACAGTGTGAGTGTGTAAAAAGTGTGTTGTCCTGAGTCATTTAGCATGTGTGAAGACTGGACTTTAATGAGCTTGTGCAGTCTAACCCTAATCCACACTAATGCCCTGCTGTTAACATCAACACGTCTCCATCCACCAAGAGGGAGCAGAGCCAGGCTAATCACACACACCTTTAACCCCACACACACTCGATCACACACATTCAGGGCAGTGCTCAGGCAGGACGTTTGAGTGTAAGTGAGCGTGTGACAGACAGAAAGGCTAAAGAAGCAGATAAACAGCCATCATCTCATCTGTCTGCCCCGGGACAGCTGCAGCTAAAGGAGGATCATTATTGCCCATTTCGATATGTTGCCCATGTTTGATCATTATAAGTGTAACCCAGGTATTTTTCTGTCCATGGCCCTCTCTACCTTATATTTTGACCACCGTTGTTTTCAAATATCGCGAGACGTGACGTAGGCTCTGAGTGAGCCGCCCTTCCTCCGCCCATCTCAGGGAGGGAGGTGGGAGACCGGCGTGCACCCTGATAGTGGTAGGAATAAACTTTTATTCATCATGGCAATGCAGCGCGTTCAGCCACATGTGTTGGACCCGGAATCAGACGAGGACTTTGAGGAGCACGAAGCTCAAGCATCGTGTCGACATTAACAACATTACTGATTGGTAAAGTATTCATAAACACTAGTAGATAAACTTAGTATATCATGAACACTGCAGTGTAGAACTATGAGCTTATGCTGTCACTTTTGTTGAGGTGTTCATGTGGGAATTGTCAGCCGATGCAACTCAGTAGAATAAAATGATGCCCAAAGTCTGTTGTTATTATCAATGTAATATGGTAGGACTACATAACGTTTGTCAAACTAAAATAGATAGAACAAGGGAGATGACATGCAGATTGAAATTATATGTCGGATAATCTTAAAAAATAAACGCTGCTGCTTGCTTTTAGTTCTCTTCGGCAGTATACTAGCGGTAAACTTACAGATCTAGGATCACCATCACAGGACCCTGGTCCAGCGTAGCAAAAGCGAAGCACTTTCTGCTACGTCAAATGCGTCATAGGTGTAGCTGCTGCATTATCTTTGTAGCAGCTTTAGTTCGTTGTCACGTGGGAAGGTGGCAGAAATACGCTGCAATTTGCTACAAAAAAAAAAAACCTGAATCAATCTAAAAACCACTTTGGAGACACATACAAGGCCCACACATCACTCTTAGAAGGTAGAAAGCTCTAAAGTTGCATGAGATGGGTCCTTTAATAGATAGGACTTATTTTCTCTGCTAAAGCGTTCGCTCTGCTCCACATGTAAACAAACAGCGGCGTGTGATGACGTCGCCGGCCGTGATCTGGTTTGGTTGTGCAGGTGTGAGTGCGAAACATAGAACCCACAGCACTTTGTGCTTGAGTACGGCACTGTTCTAAAGTCCTGGTGTGTCCTAAATAAATAGATAGCAGAGAATAAAAAGAGACATTTGGGCAAGTTTGAGGTGCACTGTGCAACTTATTTCTGGAAGAATATTGATCACTTGCTCGTCATCTCCATGGAGATGTTATTGCTTCGCCTAGAATGTTCCAAGGTATGGCATTAAACTGGTCTATTTATCTCTTCATGGAGACAAGCTGATGATGCCACCAGTGAGTTGTAGGTCAGATCTGTGGAGAGGCGAGCCCAGTCACAGTAAGAATAAGTCTTTCAAAGTGTTGTCATGGGTCCTAAAATCAACGTAGCCTCATTGAATAAATGCAAGATACATGTTGGCATGCTCTGGAACATTCCAAGAAAAGCTATAATTTCTCCATGGAGACAAGTAGGTGTAGAGGAAGAGTTACCTTAAGTCACCTACAGTAGTTCTAATATAAAGTGCATATGTCAAGTGAAATGTTATGATGCACTTTATTCTCTGACAAGCTATTGTTGCACAAATTATTTATGAAAATACTGTCCCTCTGAGGATTTCTGGATATTTAACTGCAGAAAATATATTTAAAATCCAAAATATGAATATGTTTTGGACAAATTTCAATGAAAATTCACCTATCTCAAATATATAAAATTATATAGATATCATAAAAACATTGAATGGGCAGGTGCACTGTACAACTTGGGTATGTCGCCGGCTTGCCTCCATGTTGATGTAATTGCTTTGCTTGAAATGTTGCATCTCAAATATAAGACGCTGTGCATATTTTTTACCCTTTTCAAATATTAAGATGGTTATTCAGTCTCTGGTCCTTTCACATTTAGACTACTGCTCTGTAATCTGGTTAAGTGCCTCAAAAAAGGATCTTGTCAAACTTCAACTAATCCAGAACAGGGTGGCTCGTCTGACTCTGCGTTGCCCGTTTAGGACGAGCGTGAGCGTTGTGCATGAGAGGTTCTCCTGGTTTACTGTTGAGGACAGATTTACCTGTAGCCTTATTTTGTTTTTTAAAAATGTATGTATTTTACAAGGAAGATTGAGCCTGTTTGCACAACTACTGCACTTTAGTGGTCGGAATGGTTTTATCACTAGACGAGCTTCACATGGACATTTTATACTTCTGCATATACACTGCCCAGGACTAATGCTCTGAAAAGAACTGTTCTGTACAGAGTGATAGCGCTTTGGAACACGCTCCCCCAAACCTTAACTGTTCACAAGCATGAACCAAGTTTTAAGAAAATGTTAAAGAAATATATTGGAAATTGTACATAATTATTTTTAGTCACTAGTTACACATTGTAATCTATTGGATATATTATAATTGTAGTAGTGTTGTGTAGTGCAGTATAACTGTGGAACAGGACTGTGTGAACTTATGTGTGAACTTTTTGTTATTATAATGGAACATTTTATTGTAAATTATGCCAACTTGGATCCCAGGAAGAATAGTCTTTACCCCAGTCCAATAAATAAATAAATAAATAAATACATGTTGCACAATATGGCATTAAACTTACCAAGAGGCAGAGTTACGGGTCAGATCTGTGGACATTCTGCTCCAATAAAAATGCATGTTTATCAGGGTAATTCTTTGGGAATAAGAAACATGTAATTCAATAATTGCAAGTTCAGTTTAAAGTTGCACTGTGTAACTTTTCTGGTGGAGAGAGCTTGTTTCTATGGAGATGTCATTGCTCTGCCTGGAATGTTCCACAGTGTGACATTAAACAGCTCAACTTTACATTTATTTAATTACAGGTGGTTTTATATCTCAAAAATACCAAGAAAAACAGACATTGTGACTGTGAGCGAGGTCGCCTCTCCACAGATCTGACTCTCCATGAAGATAGAAAGGTTTAATGCCGTACTGTGAAACATTCCAGATGCAGCAATAACATCTCCATGGAGACAAGCAAAGTTACACAATGCATGACAAAAGAATAACATCTACATAACCATACGGAAAAGTTACATAATGCACCTTTATGTCATGTAGCATCACGTAGTCGAGCGGGTGCGTGTCAGCGGGTGGATCACCTGCTCGGCCTGGCCCGCTTTAGCCCCACAGCTGTCAGTATTGTTGTACTAGAGTGGGATTATGGGCCAGGACTCGAGAGCCATCACAGAACAAATCCTCAACATGGATCCTCTCCCAGGGATTAAACTAGGACTACCCCCGAACAGTGTTAATCTGCTCCAGCTCTACCTGCTCACAGCTCACCCCACAACCAGCACTTCCTCTGAAACATCCCCACTCTACACACTCTTCTGTTTGACTAGACAGATTGATTTACTTTTAGTCTTACTCCTGTTTTCTGCTGTTCTCTGATCTATGTTCTAATGTTTCCTCATCACAAACTGCTTAGAGTTGTGTTTTGTTTCATTCACACGTGTTTAACACACAAACCCCGCAGATTTAGACTGAGTTCATCTCTCAAACGGAAAACACTCTGTTCCACATTGTGATGTCATGTGGTGATACAGGAAGCGCTCCACTGTGTTTTTAAACTTTATAAACCTTCATTTACAGTTAGATAAACTTTATTGATCAAAAAGGGAAATTACTTCACTTGAATCATTTGGGTGATTTCATACCTAGAATTGCCAATCTCTGCTGAATTTAGGGTAAAAGACATCACAAGGTGCAACAAAACATTTTGAGCTTTGGAGATGTAGACAGACTAATAATAAAGAGTTACTCAAACATGTGTGAATGAAACAAAACACAACTCCAGGTATGTCTTTGAAGAGGGAAACAACATTCTGACATGACTTAAACCTCACAAGAGTCAATTTTGCGTAATATAAGACCCTTTAACCTCTTAGTTTTAATCAACATTTATTCAAATAATTATTTTTGCCATGCTAATTTTAGTCAACCAGTAGGCCTATACCAGGGGTGCTCACACTTTTTCAGCATGTGAGCTACTTACAAAATGACCAAGTCAAAATGATCTACCTAATACAAAGCCAAGCAAACTGCACTGAAACACTCTGTGCCCCTTTTTTGGACCGTCACCCACAGTTTGAGAACCTCTTCTTTAAGAGAACTTCCTCTGGCACTTTACACAAAACTGTGAAAAAAGTGAAGGAAGATTTTTAAACCTGTTTTTTAAAGTTCCAAACTGGAGTTTCATTCTTTTCTGGTTTTGCAGTGATATTTACCAGCCTCTGCACGTTTACCAAACCAAACGCACATCGTGACAAACACAGATGCATTTGTGCACTTTTGTTAGACAAACTTCAGCCAAATGTGGCAGTAGGTCTGTTCTGTAGATCCGCTCTATGCTGTAGACCTGCTTTGTGCCAACACTGGAACACAAATTTAGACTGGTTTTTGCTTCACGTTTGGTCTTGCTCTTCTAATCAGCCGCACTGTGGGAGGGGCTTGTGTTGGCTGTACGCAGGAAGGAGCGAGAGCGTGAAAAGGCGAGGGGCGGCGTGCTGACGTGAGGCAGGTGGACAGGTAGGATGTTTAGGAAGTTGAACCTGCCCTGTGATGCACGCTGGTACACGAGGGCACACGCTGTCGCAGACGAGCCGTGCATAGGGAGCGTGTGTGTTTGTGATGTGCCGTAGAGTCTCCGCGGGTTTCAAATGAGCGCACAGGCTGCACTGAGACGCCCCACACGCTCCTGCACCCGCTACAAGTTTATTACCAACAGCAGCGGCCGTAATGAAATATGATCACACTTGTTGAGTGTCAGACCTCGAGTGAGAGACAAGACCGAGTCCAAACAAGATCGAGTCTGAGATGAGACACGGCGATCTACCCACATGACCTTGGTGATCGACTGGTAGATCGCGATCAACGTATTGAGCACCCCTGATCTATACATTATACATACATTATTTTAAAGAACACATATGGTGCACTCTTGTGGATTTAAATCCCTTTAAAACATGCTTTTGGTCTTTGGGATCAGTGATGTAAATATGATAACTTAAAATAATGCTGACATTTGAAAAATGTATTTTTGAAACTTTACTTGCATTTCCAATGAGGCAATTAGGTGTGGGGGCTCCTGCTGTCAGCTGCACTTACAAAGTTAACTGGTCCAGACCTAAAGGCAAGTTTAGTACATTTGTCCTCTCCTGGATTTTTCCTTAATATTAAAACTCCTCCTTTTACTCCCTGATGAAGTGTTATACATCCATTTATTTTTCAGTACAACCTGTTTTTTTCACAGTCTGCTGCTGTAGCTGTGTCATATGGCTGTAATAAAAACTAAAAACTAAATAAAATGCACACTCTTTCATACAAAACACACAGTTAACATGTATAAACAAGTCTTTTTTAGCTATAAAATATCAAGTCTGTAAGTAGAGTTTACTTACAGACAAATTACCCTTGTTGCCTCAAAATAAACCAAAAAAAAAAAGTACAAATCGCCTCATGACTTTCCTGGTGTCATGTTTACAGCTGGTGTCAGGTCCAGGGCACAGAGCCACATCACTTCCTGCATTTCCATGGGATTTATTACATTTGGATTTGTACATTATGAGTGAAATAAACCTTTCAAATAAAAATAGCAAGGGATGTGCAATTACACAGACCAAGATGCGTGATTTTCCATTTATTTAAGAAATAACTGCACTTAGAACGAACACAGACGCTCAGAGCATCGACCATCTTGACTCTCTACACTCTTTGACAAAGTTTGGCCCAATCAAAATGGATGGAGTGGATGAGTTTGGCAGAAAACTAAGTTCCTAATGGACATTTGTTTTCCCTCTATCATCACGCAGCATGTGAAAAAGGACAATGTTGGAAATATGGCAAACTGCTTTTCTCAGCTTTTGTTAGTAAGTTTCTATCTTTTAGGGTTGGAAAGTTCTGTGCAGTTATGTAAAACATGTTCCCAGGTATTGTGTACGATACTGTCAGTCTGGAAGGGTGGCACCTCTATTAATTCTGTGCTGACAACGCTGTGTGTTAGTTGTTAACACAGATTCACAGACTTAAAAACTGCACAGGATAAGTCTGGAGTTTTACCTATGACACAAAAAACCTGAGTATCTTTAAGTCTGAATGAAACACAACAGCGCCAGGTACATTTTTAATTGATTGGGAAAACTACACGTCTTTAGTGTTACAATTTGTGATTTAACTCAGCCTGAAAATACTTAAAAACACTAGTATCATCCAATATTGTTTTCACATAACTGACTTAGTATGTGTTCATGTCCATGGAAACATTTTTTATTTTTTTTTTTTTTGTCCAGACCTTTTATCTTAAAATATACCACTCGTTTTTGATTACAAAACTGCTTAAATTCACAAATTATATTTCTATAGTGATAAAATTTGAATTATATTATATAATTATACTATAATCATAATAATTTATATATAATACATATATTAAATCTAATTTATATAAGTATAATTATATTGGGTGTGAAGAGGCTTGGTGACATGAACTGTCACTTTTTCTTGACTTGAAGACGTTCTTTCAGTCTTTGTGAATCTGGGTTCTCCTCACCACATGTGTGCTCTTGTTCAGGGTCATACTGAACCTCATCTCATCCACAGACGTATATATGAATGGACATAACTAACGCTTAGCCACCGCGTTCCAAATAGGAGTTCTCCAGGAGGCTCTTTCGGCTCCTTCTGACTCTGGCTCCAATTGACTTATGTTAGGATCTTGTCTCCTTCTCTCTGTATGCTGCTGTGAACCTCGTCATTTGGTCTTAAAATATACGTATTAACCTGCGACACATGATCCTGATTTTTTTAATTTTTTTTGGCTGTTTTGTCGTCCAAAAAATCCTATTCATAACATATAACCTGTCTAGATTCGCTCCTGTAACCGTGAGCTTCATTTGAGCGGCGCCAAACGCTGTGGGTGACGTCACACTCACTTAGTCCACTTCTTTATTCAGTCTGTGTCCTCATCCTCATCCTCAGATACATCTTCCTCAGCTTCACTTTTCCTCTCTGTCTTCAGAATCACTGTCATGACCAAAAATCTGTCCAGCGCCTCATAAACAGTGAACCTGCTCATGTTGACTGATGCTGCAACAGATACAGCTGATAATATCTCACTAAAACCCTGTTTATATATGACAATGTTTATTTTAGATTCAAAATGTATCAATGTGCTGCAAGAAAGAGAAGAGTTCACGTGGGTGAAGACGACCTTTTTATGTGTGTGTGTGTGAATATAGATTCTACGAGAAAGTTTGAGTTCACGTGGGGGAGGGGTGGTGAAGGGGGCCTGTGTGTGTGGTGTTTGCGCACGCGCACATGTGTGTGTGTGTGTGTGCATGTGTGTTTGTGTGTCTGTGCGTGTGTATCTAGTTTCTACGAGAAAGTTTGAGTTCATGTTGTGGAGATGTGGTGAAGGGGGCCTGTGTGTGTGTGTGTGTGTGTGTGGGACACACTGAGCCATATTTGATCCACAGAGCAGCCCACAGCTTGTAAGTGATGCATAAAACAGCCACTATTCTCTGCCGGGTCATTTTTGACCCTTAACACCACAGATGTCACTTTTTTTTTTTCAGACCTTTACAATTTACTAAAATGGTGAAAATTTATTTTGTTGCGTTAAAATAGTTGTGTCTGAGGATTAGATGAAGCCTCGTTCCGGTACAAAAAAGCAAATGGCAGTTTTTACATACCTAAACTTGAAAACGGGTCAATTTTGACCCTAACACAATATAAGGGTTAATGAGGGGACAACAGTAGTATTAAGTGTAACACATCACATATTTAAACATGCATGGAGGACAATTTTATAACTTCTTCAGACATGTTTTTTGATGAGAGGACAACACTTCTCCATCTTGTCCCTCTTCTCATCTCGAGCTGTTGCTGCGTCCTCAGTTGTCCGTGGTGCGTGGTCAGTGTGAGGTTCTCTGGAAAAGCTTTTGTGTGGATCAATAAATGTAATATTCATTGAGAGCGGAGCACTATAGTGTTTGACCGTCTCATACTCACATCCACGTGAATTATTCAGAGTCACGACAAGTGAAGTTTAAAGACGCAAAACAACTGCTGCTCATACTCTATATTTACAGCTATCATTTAAACCAGGACTAATCCAGGACTAAAGAAGGACTAAACCAGGACTAAAGCAAGACCTAGACCAGGATTGAACCAGGACCTAAAAACCAGGACTAAAGCAAGACCTAGACCAGGATTGAACCAGGACCTAAACCAGGACTAAACCAGGACTAAAGCAAGACCTAAACCAGGACTAAACCAGGACTAAAGCAAGACCTAGACCAGGAATGAACCAGGACCTAAACCAGGACTAAAGCAAGACCTAGACCAGGATTGAACCAGGACCTAAACCAGGACTAAAGCAAGACCTAAACCAGGACTAAACCAGGACTAAAGCAAGACCTAGACCAGGAATGAAACCAGGACCTAAACTAGGACTAAACCAGGAGAGAACCAGGACCTAAACTAGGACTAAACCAGGACTAAAGCAAGACCAAGACCAGGAATGAACCAGGACCTAAACCAGGACTAAACCAGGACTAAAGCAGGACCTAAACCAGGACTAAAGCAGGACCTAAACCAGGACTAAAGCAAGATCTAAACCAGGACTAAACCAGGACTAAAGTAAGACCTAGACCAGGAATGAACCAGGACCTAAACTAGGACTAAACCGGGACTAAACAAGACTAAACCAGGACTAAAGCAAAGCCCTAGACCAGGAATGAACCAGGACCTAAACCAGGACTAAAGCAAGACCTAACCAGGATTGAACCAGGACTAAACCAGGACTAAAGCAAGACCTAGACCAGGAATGAACCAGGACCTAAACTAGGACTAAACCAGGACTAAAGCAAGACCTCAACCAGGATTGAACCAGGACCTAAACCAGGACTAAACCAGGACTAAAGCAAGACCTTGACCAGGATTGAACCAGGACCTAAACCAGGACTAAACCAGGATTGAACCAGGATTGAACC
This sequence comes from Boleophthalmus pectinirostris, assembly GCF_026225935.1. Lineage (NCBI taxonomy): Eukaryota > Metazoa > Chordata > Actinopteri > Gobiiformes > Gobiidae > Boleophthalmus > Boleophthalmus pectinirostris. The sequence goes on from NW_026571047.1 coordinate 4,178,352, forward strand.
AGGACCTAAACAAAGACTGAACCAGGACCTAAACCAGAATTGAACCAGGACCTAAACCAGGACTAAACCAGGACTAATCCAGGATTAAACCAGGACTGAACTAGGACTAAACCAGGTTAGGGTGTGACCAGGACTGAGGGTTCTTTCACACCAACAGCAGTTGGTGCGCAACAAGAAGTCCATTTGAACCAGAAGGTCATAGTTCGGTTTGTTTTCATCGGTGTGAAAGCTTCATTTGCACTCAAATCTGATCTAAATCAAGTGGACCGAGAAAAAACGAGTTGTGTTTTGTTTCATTCACACATGTTTGTCTGCATCTCCAAAGCTCAAAATGTTCTGTTCCACCCTGTGATGTCATGAAGTGGTAGTTTTCAAGTGAACAGCTCCTTTTACCTTTAGTTCAGTAGAGATTTTTAGATGATTCTAGTGAAGGTGAAGGAGGTTTGAAAACATAGTGGAGCTTTTCCTGTATTACCGCATGACACCACAAGTTTGAGAGACTCTAAACTCAAAGAAGAAGTCTAAATGTGCAGGGTTTGTGTGTTAAACATGTGTGAATGAAACAAAACACAACTCCAGGTCTGTTTGTGATGAGGAAACTACTTTAAATGCTCAGTTTTTTTTTGCGTTCGATCAGTACATAAACCCATTACGGTGGATCACTACATGGTTAGCAAAGCACTCCTTTAAATCTAACATTCGGAAGCGCTGCCATCCTGATTTGGTTAATACTTCCTCTGCTCGTATTCCTCTCATATTAAAATCACACAGATTAGTCCATTTGAACTTCATGTCACAGAGCAGGACTTTAAAGCGGGGCTCCAATCCGGCATGCACCACATCAGGGATTACCGGACATGATTCCTCTGGATTACCGAGTTTTTCCTCATCTCAAACTGGATTAGAGCCGTGGGTCAAATTTAGAAAACCTTAACTACAAGAAGAGAGAGTCAAATAATCCCACTTAGAGATGGTCATGGCGTATGAGGACATGCGGGGGCGGCAATTCAAACAGAACTAATATAGAATCAAATGAAGAGTAAAGACTGTAAAGACTTGAAATGTAGAAGGTAGAAGTTCATTTCCCATAAGTACAAGGCCTGGAGATACAAGACTCAAAGTATCGTGGTAGTAGTGTTGTGGTTGAAACTGCACTAATCTAGACCAAGACCAGTCCAAGACCACAGGGTCCCAAGACCTCTGAGAGTCGAGAACAAAACAAGACCAAGACTTTTAAAGGTTGAGACCAAGACAAGACCAAGACCACAACCCATCGAGACCATCTTTGTCATTTATTTGTATTTTACAGTTATTTTGGCACATTTATATCAGTGTTTTTTTTTTTTTTTTTTAATAAATCTATTCTCATTTTATCTGATTAATGTTCATTTAGGCCTAAAATAAGCCAAGCAAACTGTACTGCACTGAAACACTCTATACCCCGTTTTTGGACCGTCACCCACAGTTTGAGATCCGCTTCTTTAAGAGAACTTCCTCTGGCTCTTTACATGAAACTGTGATAAAAAGTGAAGACAGTGGGTAGGATTTTTAAACTTCTTTTATCAAGTTTCTAACTGCAGTTACATTCTCTCACTGGTTTCGCAGTGGTATTTACAGCCTTTGCACATTTACCAAACGCACACCATGACAGAGATGCATTTGTGCACTTTTATTAGGGAAACATTAACCACATGTTGCGGTAAGAAGTTTATTGCAGACAACAGCGGCTGTAATGAAATGATGATCACACTCGACGAGTGTCAGACCTCAAGTCCAAGCACCTTCAAGACCGAGACAAGACTGAGTTAAAATGCCTTCAAGATCAAGACTAGATCGAGTCCAAATACCTTCAAAACTGAGACAAGATCATAAAAAATACGGTCTTGGTCTCCTGTTAGAACCAGATAGATTTGTTTATTTCAGTGATTTATGTGAAACGAAGGAGCTCATTGGCCACTTTTATCTCTCCCCTCAGATGAACAGAGTGGAGTGCTTCGCTCATTGATTTTTCAGAAATCCAAAATGTTTTCAGTCCCCTGTGATTTTTTGTGCTTTCTTTTTTCCTAATCAGTGGCCATATTTGCTAATTGGCCAATCCACCTGTCAATCACACCCATCTGAACTCAGTTAGATTCACTGCTGATCAGATTCATATCTTCAGAAAGTATTTGAGAAGTGTGTGTTCTAGATCTTAGACAAAAATTCTACATCATAAATCTGGCTCTGTGCCAGTTGTCCTCACAAATATATTGTATTTTGTCAGATTTTCTGTGTTCCATTTGTCAAGTCTGAAAACTGTTTGCAGTTTATTAGAGGGTCAAATCCCACTCTCAATATAAACATCATTGATTGAGCGGTCAGATCCACTGACCCACAGGTTGGGTGTAAATGTGCTACTATAGACTGGCCACCACCCATTAGCAAGAAGAAGTGAACATGAAGGTGCTATGAGAAGATCAGACACAGCAGGAGACTGTAGAAGCAAACCACACCACCAGAACTAAACCAGGACTAAACCAGGACTAAACCAGGACTGAACCAGGACTAAACCAGGACTGAACCAGGACTGAACCAGGACTAAACCAGGACTGAACCAGGACTAAACCAGGACTAAACAAGGACTGAACCAGGACTAAACCAGGACTGAATCAGGACTAAACCAGGACTGAACCAGGACTAAACCAGGACTGAATCAAGACTAAACCAGGACTGAACCAGGACTAAACCAGGACTGAATCAGGACTGAACCAGGACTCAACCAGGACTCAACCAGGACTCAACCAGGACCTAAACAAAGACGGAATCGGGACTAAACCAGGACTCAACCAGGACTCAACCAGGACTCAACCAGGACCTAAACAAAGACGGAATCGGGACCTACACCAGGACTAAATCAGGACTGAAACATGACCTAAACCAGGACTGAACACGGACTAAACTCAGACTGAAAAAGGACGAAATCAGGACTAAACCAGGACTGAACCCAGACTGAACCAGGACCTAAACCAGTGCTGAAAAGGGCCCTAATCAAAGACTACACCAGGACTGAACCAGGATGTGACCAGGACACAAAGTCGACCACAGCAGACCATAGAAGAATATATTTGGTGTATAACTGCGCAACACGTGGCCTCGACAGAAGGATTCTACAGACAGTTTATCATCGTCCTGTATGTCCCTGCAGTCGGGCATCGCTGTGTTTACCTTTGAGTCCAGAGTACACAGAGCCCAGACCCGGCCCTCCCTCTCCCCAGGCGCTTCATTGTCCCCTCACTATAATCCCATCATGTAAAGAGGTTAACACTGCTCTGAGCCACTGAGGGGTCAAACGGGGAGGAGGGGGGGGGCAGGACATATGCTTCTCTCACCCACAATAAGAGAGAGTGGGTCGAGTTTTAAAGACGAAGATGTTTTACTCATAATATGTTTAGATCAACGTGACCTTTTACTGTTTGAAAAGTGCGATATTCAAGAATCAAATATTAACGTGTTGTTTTAGTTTCACTTTCGTTTTTGATTTTCAGCTAATATCATAGACTAAACCAGTTTCTAATCAAGATTTAGCCAGGACTAAAACAGGTCTTCAGATGGGACCTGGATTAAACTGGTCCAAAAGAGATCTTGACCCGGACTAAGATAGGAATGAATCAAGACCTGACCAGGAGTAAACCAGGACTAAACCTAAAAGACTAAAGGATGTAACCTGGACTAAACCAGGACCAAACCAGGATGTAACCTAGATTAAACCAGGAGCTAACTGAGACTAAACCAGGACCAAGCCAAGTCACTAGAACTAAACCAGGACTAAACCAGGACCTAAACCAGGATTAAACCAGAACTAAAACCAGAACTAAAACCAGGTCTAAACCAGGACTGAACCAGGACCTAAACCAGGATTAAACCAGAACTAAAACCAGGTCTAAACCAGGACTGAACCAGGACCTAAACCAGGATTAAACCAAGTCTAAATCAAGACTGAACTAGGACCTAAAACTAGACTTAATCAACACAAAACCAAGACTAAAGCAGGACTAAACCAAGACTACACCAGGACTAAAGCAGGATGTAACTAGAACTAAACCAGGACTTAATTGGGACTAAACTAGGACCAAACCACTTCACCGGGACTGAATCAGAACTCAACCAGTGCCGAAACCAGGACTAAACCAAGACTAAACCAGGACTAAATCAAGATTAAACCAACACTAAACAAGGACTAAGCCAAGGCTAAACTAAACCAGGACCTAAACCAAAACTAAACCAGGACCTAAACCAGGACTAAACCAAAACTAAACCAGGACTAAACCAGGACTAAACCGAGATTAAACCAGGACTAAACTAAAACTAAACCAAGAGTAAACCAGGACCTATACCAGAACTAAACAAACACTAAACCAGGACTAAACCAAGACTAAGCCAAGACTAAACCAGGACTAAATCAAGACTAAACCGGGACTAAACCAGAACTAAGCCAAGACTAAACCAGAACTAAACCAAGACTAAATCAGAGCTAAACCAGAACTAAACTAAGACTAAACCAGGACTAAACCAGGATTATCTGCAGATCTTTTAACAACTGTCACATTTTCCAAGACTCTTAACTGCAGAAGAAGCAAAAGACTTTAAATTAGGCTAAAAACAGTAGCTGTTTGGGTCCAAAAAGATCAGTAAAAGTGTTTTTTTTTTTTTTTTTTAGGATTTTAAAAAACGCAGAGGAGCCACTTTATTTAATTTGATTCTGAGTTACGAGTAAATCCAACCTTCCTTGTCAGTTCGTTAGACTCGGTCAGCACTGTAGCATTTGCATTTCGGACAAAACCCGTCTAGACACACGAGGTCAGATATAATCCTAATAATGTAAATAACTTTAAAATATTCCATTAAGCACCTTTTGTGAGTAGCTTAAGCCTGACCGACCCATTCACAAATCCAAAACACTCCCACCAATCAGAGCGCGGCGGCCACGGGTCAGTCAGGCGAGGACCAATCAGAGCGCAGGACGGTCAGCAGGCGGCGCTATAGAGGAGCAGCGATGCGAGACCTGTTAGCGCGGACAACACAAAAGAAAGGATTTTGAAAACACTATTAAGATCATGTTTGGGGTGTTGGCGTTGGTGTCAGGGGTCAGGGAGGGCAGAGCGGGTTTCAGACAGTTTAATGTGTCCTTTATTTCACAGGCAAAACATTAAAAACTAATTATGTACATTGTTGGTCTAATGATAGAGATGGAGGTGGACTTTTGGAGGTTGTAGAGAGTTATAAGTACTTGGGTTTACATGTCGACCACAGACTGGACTGGTGGGAGAATACAGACCTGCTCTATAGAAAGGGACAGAGCAGGATGTACTTTCTCAGAAGGCTCAAGTCCTTTAACATCTGCCAGAAGCTCACACAGACTCCTTGTACAAGTATTGTTCTCTAATATTTGAGTAAAGTCAATTATCTGGACTTTATTTCTGTTTCAAGTAGTGATGGGCAAATGAGTCGGAGCTCTGGAGCTCGTCTCGTTCTTTCTGAAACAAATCGCTCTAAAGCACTGCCTCGGAGCTCGTCTCGCAGCAGCTGCTCACGTGACCAAAGTGTGGAAGTGTCAGTCCCTCCCCCGACTGCTTCACTCTGCGTGTCAACCGCTTCCGTTTATCGAAGCGTTTCATTGGCTCAGCGAATGTTCCGCTCTGTGATTGGTTCAGAGTGCTTCAGAGTGTTCAGCGCACTTCTGTGGTTTGACAAGAGCTAAACTGCTACAGTATAAAAGATGCACCAATATTTCTTAAAAATGTTGGGTAGTGAGGAGTATTGTGTGACGTTAGTGGTGATTTTCGAGACTTTTGACGACTTTTGGCATTTGTTACATTTTCGATGGCATCTACAAGTGGAAAAAAGTGATCCATGGTTTGGGATCACTTTGATCTAATTCCACCGAAAAAGGAAACCTATTTTCTTATTGACAGCATGTTATTTATGTTGCTCTTTACATATTATTTTAAATCATCATTATTATTATTGTTGTTGGTACGGTGTCGCTCTGCACACAAGTATTGTCTTATTGTTACATTTGTCCACTAGAGGTCAGTGTTTCTCCGAGGCCTCAGACACGTTGAACCATTTGAGACAATATTGTGACTGAGGTGTCAATGCTTCACGAGGCTCCATTCTCCCATCACTAGTTTCAAGTTAATTCTTTATCCAAGCAGAAACTGATGAACTTGAGAAGAAAGGGCTAACAGGCCAGTACAGATATTGTTGAGGAAAACACCTCAACAATATCTGTACTGGGGAAATCCGACTTTTCAAATCAGGCAATTTTAAAGTTCTTTTACTGGTTTTTAAAAGTCTCAATTAGGGATGCACCTAATATTCAGCAACTGAATATAGTTGGCCGATTACTGCAAAAAAAAAGAAAAAAAAGCCACATTCAGCTTTCGGTGGAGTGAGTTCAAAGTCAGGCCGAATAGTGGATTGTGACGCAGAAACTCGGTGATCTGACACCTTCTTTAAAATGTCGGCAGTGTGGAAATATAAGGGTGCAATAGAACTAACTGTGCCATACTCAAGCACGATTGTATAGTGTTCTATGTTCCGCACTCACCCCTGCACGACTGAACCAAACCACGGCCAATGACGTCATCACACGGCACTGTTTGTTTACATGTGGTGCAGTAGAGCAAACACTTTAGCTGACAATATAAATCCAGTGGCATGAAATATCTATTAAATAGTGAGACAGATATGATACACTCTCCTCCTTGAGTTTATGGATATAAAAACAGTACAGAGCAGTGATGACAGCCGCAGACGAGAGGCAGATAAACTTCTGTCAGGTCCTCATTAAAGGTGAGCGTGGATTCACTGTATGTTTGGGAACACACTTTATTCACTGTATTCCTGTGACGTAGGTTGACCGTAAAGCGGATTGGGTTCAGTGAGTAAGGTTAAAAAATTAAGACACAGACAGGAAGCAGTGGTCCACAGTTTACTTTTTGTTTTTTGTTACAAAAAGTGCAAGTGCAAAATGGAGGCAAGCAGCAGTTTCCTCTCCATCAACAGAACACAGACTGATGTATTGAGGCACCTTTTATGCTGCTCTTACTGATTGGATAAAACTACTGTAGCTAAAATAGGAATGTAAAATTATCATTAGTTTAAAATCTTAACCTAAACCTCCATAAAACAACCCAAAACCAGATAACTATTAAAATCACCAATTATATACATAAAAACCCTGAAACCATTACGCCACTTAAATTTTAAAACCCATAAACCAATAAAACACCAAACCTACTACCCCTGTACAAAATAATACACACGGTCCAGCCCGGAACCTTAAAAGAGGGAGCTCGTTACCGGGGGACTCTTTTAGCACCTGGACAGAAGATAAAAAGGGAGGTAAGTAAAAGCAGAACCACACCATTCATTAAAACACATTAAAATACACTAACACACACATCAACACTTAAAACATTTCAAAAACAGATATTGCATCATATATTGCACTACTTCAATTTAAAATGTAATTGGTAATTGTCTCCTTTTCCTCCAGGGACCAGCAGCTTCCAATTAAAGTGCTACTGTGCCTCAGGATTAAAAGTGGTAAAAGGAAAGACAATAAATAATTTTTAAAACCAGTTGTGTGCAATTTCTTTTTGTCATGTGCAAATATGTTGAAAGTGCTGTGTGCTATGAAAGTGCAGTGTTTTAAAGTGTCCTAGTGAAGGCTGAAGGTGCTTAGTGTAGTTCTGGGTAACAAATCAGCCTGTTTGTTACAATTCCCCATATGAGTAACATCACATCACACACAGGTGCAGCACACACAGGGCTCGTATAGTGGAGTTGTGCATGTGTGCGTACATGAGTAACCGTGCTGTGCTTTGGCCCACCTCCTCCAAACGGGCTTTAGGAGCGATTCGTGCTCGGGTACAGTTCTAAAGTCCTAGTGTGAGTGCACTCTAAGTGTACGAGGTTACAAGCACACTCTTATTAACATTTACTTGAGCCTTCTTTTTACATTATTAGCCTCTCTACTGTGGCTAAGCAGACTTACGACAAAAGGACAATAATACTTTCTTTTAAAAACATGTCTAAAAATGTATTCTAGGCTATTTATGCAATTTTTTTTTTTTAAAGTGAAAAATTTAACAACCGCAGTTGATATTCAGATTTGGTATTTGGCCAAGCGTTTCATTTTTATTCAGTTTCGGCCACAAATTTTAATTTTCATTGCATCCCTAGTCTTAATGGTCTTGGACCTTTTTATCTTTCAGAACTGCTTTTACCCTACGAACCGGCAGCAGGCTCCTGGTCATTCCCAAAGTCAGGAGACACACTCACGGAGAGACGTCTTTCCAGAACTACGGCCCTCGTCTATGGAACAGCCTGAAGGAGGAGCTCAGGGCCAAAGAGAACGTTCATGTTTTTAAACGTAAGCTCAAGACCCACCTGTTTAAATTAGCTTTTGATTGAAATTTAATATTTTTACGGGGCAGTACACATAGACACATGAATCTATGTGTTGAAATCAACGAGTAACCCACTCTTCTTTGTCGCTTATGCAATTTATGCTTGACAAATTGGCAATTTCTAGTTCTAGACTTTTCCAGAACGCACAGATTGCCAGTCTGCCCCTGGTTTAGTCCACTGAGGAGTGAGGGTCAAGGCACCACCTCCACAAACATGTCCCCAGAGCTTTGTTAAGGGGACAGAGTGGGACAGAGGGGAACAGGGGGGACATGTCTCAGAGGGGGCACCAGACGTTTTCGGGTGTGATGTAACTCAAGCTCCCTGTCTCTCTTTTTCTCTCCTCGGCGCTTTGAGACCACACGGAGCTAACGAGCCTGCTCTAATTGCACAAATGTGTCAATACAGTTGCATTAGGGACACACACACACACACGCAAACACACACACAGATAAAGGGCTCATACAAAATGCAGGGGCCCTCACCACCCCCCTGGTCCCTGTACTCTCAGCTTACCTCTGTCACCTTCAAGACACCCGACGCTTTCACCAAAAAATCAAAGCTAGTGGAGAGTGAGCTTTGACTTTAATTCCTTATTTTGCATATCGTATTTTTGCGAAGTAACTCAGACTATTTACAAAAATGGACTTATACAATTTACATTTTGCAACTGCGAGGATACTTATGATGGGACTTTCAGCTCTTTTATCAGATCGGAATCTTTTGGATCCGATCATTTCAAAGAGCCATTCAAAAGAGTCTGTGCATTTATGACATAAGTAACAAATAATCACTTTAAAACACAAACTGTTCTCTTGATGCTAAATACAGTATGTTTTTTGGCCCAGACAGATCACTAGATTACTCAAACATGCATGAATGGCATCTAAAACAAATCCAGGCGTGTTTTTGATGAAGGAACAACGTTAGAACAAAGTAGAAAGCTCCAGAAATGATTTTGCATAATACCCCTCTCTTTAAGTGAGAAGCATTTTTTTGGTCTGATTTTCAAAATAAAAGAGTCAGAACAGAAGAATCCTGCACACTGTCTTACTTGCAAAATGTGAGATTTATTATGACAAACGTCATAAACTTAATAAATCTCACATTTTGCAAGTAAGATGGTGTGCAGGATTTTTCTCTACGTTGGTCTGATTTTGACAGCAGGTGGAGCCGTAAAACTGATATTTTGTAGTGAAATTGTACCTTAAATCATGTGTTTGTTCTGTTTGAGCCTCACATCTCTTTGGAAAGAAGCGGGTCCAAAAGGAGCAGAGGCTGGTGTGGAGGTGTTTGTGGTGTGGTTGATTTGAGGGTAAACAGCTGATCCATGTGATAAACACAGACTGTGTGAGGACACATCTTTGTTGCACCTATATTAAATATAGTCTGTTTAACACATGCACTGTTCTCATGTGTGCGCTCTAAAAAATGGAGCGCACAAGTTCAGAAACGGTCTTTAAGTTGACTTGTGCTGCAGCTATGACTTGTAGATATAAACCACTGCTTCTCAGTTATTGTCTGTCACTCACCCCCCCACACTGGAAAAAATAAAATAAAATCTAGGTAAGTTAAAGGGACGGTTCAGAATTTAGGAGACATTTACATGGACAGTCTGGTGTGATAATAGATTTGTTTCAGGTGTTTTGTGGAGTGGGTAAGACTGTTTTTAGTGGCAGGAGAACTATGACCATTGACATGCACTAGCCCAGTGCATGACCTCTGCAAATACAAGGACTGGATGGAAGATTTAAATCTCCAACACTCTGGCTCACTAAGAAATGAGGTCCTGTGTCCAAAACTCTGAACTGACTTAAATTAAGAACATTCAATTTTGTTTCTTATTTTAAGTGCAAACAGTTGTTGTTTTTCTTATCTTGGCTGGCCTGTGCACCAATGAAGAGGTGATAAATCTAAACCACAGGAGCCTCCTTCTATAGTTTGCATATAAAACGTATAACACAAGACGAAAAGGCTGCTTTCCTCATACCCATACTGGGTAAATCAGACTTTTTATATCAGGCAATTTTAAAGTTCTTTTACTGTTTTTTGTAATGGTCTTGGGCTTTCTTGTCTTTCAGATCTGCTTTTACCCTACAACTAAGTCTATTTTTATATTTTACATACAAAAAGTCTTATGTCACTGGCAGATAATTTTACTTGTCAAGTGAAATTTACTCAAATCATGATAAAACTTTCTTAATTCAAGTCATCTTCACTTGGCTAGATTTTGATTTTTGCAGTGTAGGAAGAAGAAAACATTTCATGCCTCTCCACTCTCTGCCGTGACTGTAAATAGTATCATTTGTATTCACCAAACGGGATGATTGTTGGCAATAATTGGCACGTTTCCGCTGAAAAAACTCAAGTGGCTTATCAGTGTGATTGGGGTGTAACGTCTTTAAGTGACGTCATAATTTAATGGCTTCACGATGTCCACTGCCAATGTTTTTAGACACACCTTCTTTCCTCATTTTAGCTTTCAAGAGACTGTCGTTTGTTTCATTATCTCTGTCTTTCTCCATGGAAGACCCTGCATATGGTCTGTGTGTATGTGTGTGTGTGTGTGTGAGTGTGTGAGTGGTGATCAGGTCAGACCGCAGCAGTAAAGTTTACGATGAACGCACACATCATCAATACTTCATCAGTCCACAGCACACTTCATTTACAAGTGTGAAAAGCATGTGATCGGGGGTTGGTCATGTGATCGGGGGCTGGTCATGTGATCACTACACTGTCATTATGTCAGATGGAGGTTCAGAAGCCAATGTAACTCTACAGGAGACTCTCTGTTTTTAAATAAGAAATCCACAAATTGAACCTTTGCATTATTTGTTACACATATTTAGATCACCATGTTATCTTTTATTATTAAATGTTTTATAAATTTCAGTTTAAACTCCCTACACTAAGTCACTCCCCCTTCAGGGCACTATCACAACACAATCAACATGCACCTGCTAATGAAACTCCTGCACATCACATCAGGTTTAAGTTGTTGTGTACAGTTTTGTATCAAGTTTTTGTATATTTATGGAGAAGTGTCTTAGGCTTGTGAGTGGAGTCAGGTATAGAATCTAAACCCTAAAGGCCTATTCATACTTCATAAGAACATAAAAACTTTGTTTTTGTTCTTCAGCTCTGTGAACTTGTCACAGAGATTACTCCAGACTTTTCTACACTGATTTTTCGTCTGATCCTAAAATGTTCACAATCTGCCTTCATGAATTTCTCGCCATTTGGCTCTTTATAGTCACTGAGCGTTGTGTTGTATAGAAGTTTGCATTTTCTCCATTTTGTCATTTCCTCCAGCTGTGACTCAAAACCATCCTTTTATTTTTTTTCTGGCTCCGCACTGGCGAGGAACCAGATAAACTATGCTCACATAAATAACCAATCAGAGCGAAGATGTTGGACAGCACTGCAGAGGTGTTGAGAACAAGCCGCTGGCCAGGAGTTGGCCAGCCCTGGGTGCAAGAACAAAGATCTTATGTTTTTATGAAGTATGAATAGGCCTTAAGGAGGGTTTGAATAGGGCCCAGGAGAGATCTATAAATTACTCAGTCACGTCTTGGGGGTTGAATAATGGCACCACTTTCTGAAGCTATTGTTAAAAAATCATTCATTCCTGACAGAGAAGGTGTTGAACTTTGTGCCTGTTTTTGTTTCATGTGGATAGGCCCAGAAATTACAGACATATGATCCATAAACCAGGTCAACAAATCTACAGTCTGACAGTTACACAGCAAACTCCAGCTGAAGATTCTTGAGACTTGATGTTGCTTTGCCTGGAATGTTCCACAATATATTTATCTATGTCCATGGAAACAAACTGAAGACACTAGTCCAGGTTGCAGCTCAGATCTGTGGAGTGGCAAGTCTTCTCACAGTAAGATGCATGTTTGTCAAGGGATTATGGAGTGAAACATTCATTCCAGACAAAGCACTAACATCTCCATGGAGACACGAGCTTCTCTCTGTACATCATCATAATCTTCATAAGAAACACACAGACCTTGACCCAAACTGCAGATAACCCGTGCCCCGCTGTGCCCCAGGACTCCGGGTGGTGTCGGGGGAGGGAGGGTCTGGAGGAGCAGGTCTGAGAGGAGCACAGGGTCTGGATTAGACATCACACTCTTCATATGAGTATAATCTGACGGGATTAGGAGACCGCACGCAGATTAGAGCACACAAGAAGTCTTCTCTGGACACTCAAGGAAAGAGCAGGGATTATAGCACGGAAAAGGGTTTATGATACAGTATGTTTATGATCTGTTTAAATGTAAAAATATATTAGATGATAAAATGTAACCTGACAGAACTAACAGGCCCCTTCAAAATTTATAAAGATTGTGCCATTTTCTCAGGGGTGGAGCTAAAACGGAGGCAAAAGAAGAGCTGTGTGCATGGAGCGTGCGGAAGAAACGAGAGGTTCGGTTGAATTTGATCTGGGAACTGTCGGTTTGTACAGTCACTGACTCTGTGGGGGAGTTACAGCTGCTTTGGTAGACTGGGCTGACCCATACACCACATGGTAGTGGCACGAAGACCTGATGGAGCTGTGGAGGATCCAGTGACCAAGTGTTTAGCTGAGTAAAAAGACAGACATAACTCAGCAGATGCCTCATAACCATAACTATGTATAAGCATAACTTCACTGAGAAATAGTCAAACAAAATTTTCTGGTTAAGTCTCTCTTTTAGTCCAATAAACATAAACATTTTGAAATATGACCATGGCATGAAAGAACTGAGAGCCTCGTGTAATTACAGTACGATAAATATGTGTAGGCCTACATTCATGTAAATGTCAAGTGCAAAATATACAAGTGAAATGGAAACACCCTTGTGCATTTTCAACTTATCAAATGTCTGTTTTGTTCAAATACCGTATTTTCCGGGCTATTAGACGCACTCATAAGCCTCTAACCCCACCAAAAAACTACTGCGCACCCCGCAATCCAGAGCGCCCTATACACAAATCCACTCAGGTGTCCCAGCACGACTTCAGTAAACTACAAATCTGCACCACCTGCAGAACACACAAACACACACAGAGCAGACAGCGACCACACAACGAAAAATACCCACAGACACACTCTTCACTCCACACCGACGAGGAACGGAACGGAGGAATGAACCGAAAAAGCGAGTGCAATGTGCCGCTTCTAGACACAACTGAACAACTGAGTCACTGCGAACACGCCGACAATCCGTTGGTCCCAGACAGCACCTCCCTACACGCCACAACTGAACAAAGCCCAGAGTCACCGTAAACGACAAAACAAACAAAACCACTCACCCATCCACAGTGTTGGGTTTCATTTAAAGTCCCATGCAGTTTATTTGTTAAAAAGTTTTAAAAAATAGACCATTCAGTGACAGTGCGTCTTATAATCCAGAGCAACTAATAGTGCTCAGAATACAGTAATCGTCACATGTACCACAGAGTGACAACAGTTAGGGCAGAAACGTTTGGGGAAAAGGTATTGTGATTGTGGTTACATTTGTACGTTGTAATGTAGCCAGTCCATTATGGGCCTAGGGCTAATTAACAGGTGAGGAAATGAAATAAACAAACACAAAGTTTTAGAAATGTTTTTTGAATAATTGAGTGCAGATTGAAGTTACCTGTAAAAGAAAAGGAAAGAAGTAAAAGGAATAAGTGCATTTAAATCTAAGTAATTGTGTCAAATTAATTGTACTTACCCTCTGGTGTGTGGCTCCCCGGGGAATCTTTTGGCCAGAGCACCTGAGGCAGACCACACCAGAGAAGGTTCCGGAGCAGCCAACCATGTTGTTTGGAGGAGGGCAGCACAGCTTTTTAACTTTTTCTATTTAGTATTTTAGATCTTTAAACACTGCTAATTTAAATAAAGATATATATATATATTTGTAGTTAATGTAATTGAATATTTTTTGGGCACTGTTTGAGCATCTTATAAATATTAAATGTAAAAAGTATTTACCTGGTCGTTAAAGTGGGCTCACCCGATTAGGACAGGGCCTTTAAAAGAAGCCAGCCTCACCTTGTTCAGGAAGAGGTGCTGTGTGAGCGCAGGTAACTGCCATGCCTGTTTTTTAACCTTTTTGACTTTTGTAAATATTTTTTTATCTTTTTGTCTGGAATAAATGTACTGGGATCTGCACTATAAACCAGCTCAACTTGACTCTGTTCCTCTGAAACCGCTAAGGTTACCACCAGGCTATTACATACGTACACACAGTACAATTATTCTGAGTTTATTTAAATAAAAGTTGCTGGGGACAATAGATCAACAAAGATGAGTACGAGCCACACATAGCAGTTCTCATGTTATGGAGAAACAGTTTTTCAGTTGGTTGTTCTCTTCTTTGAGTAATAATAATAATCTGCCCTTAAGTTTCCAAAGTCTCTATTAAGCTGTTCTTCTGACTGACTGTTGTATAATTCTTCTGTGACCACGGGCTCGTGAACATCTTCTTCATCTTGACCATGAAGTGTCACTGGCCATGAAAGAGTGTATAAGATCAAAACTAAAAACACAAGCAGTGCAAGGAACACAGTTCATTTAAAGGGCTCATATAATGCTCAGCGTTCCCACGGTCATGGAAATCTTGGAAAAGTCATGGAAACCGAAAATGTCATTTTTCAAGACTGGAAAAGTCATGGGATTTTAGTATCTCTTTCACACAACTCCAGCGTTCTGTTAAGTTCTCATGAGGCTATTCTGATTATTTCTGAACATACTTTTGTTTTAACAGGATTTTGAATGTTACAAACTATAATCCCAAACCATAAATTGAGTGGAAAGAGTTAACATTTCATATTTAACTCTAAAAGAATAATCAGTTCTACACATGTAGGTGTCATAAAGTCACGGAAAATTAACTTTGTCATGGAAAAGTCATGGAAAATTTTTGAAATGTCATTGAAAAAAAGTGAGAACCCTGGAGTCTATTTTTTGATCTATTTTCTAATGTTGTTTCCTCATCACAAACAGATCTGGAGTTGTGTTTTGTTTCATTCACACATGTTAAACACACAAACCTGCACTGTCATGTCAGGTGGTCATACAGAAAGAGCTCCACTGTGTTTTTAAACTCAATAACTCAACTTTGGCTATCATTTTCCATGATTTCAGACCTGGAATTGTCAATCACTTCTCAACTAAAAGTAAAAGCTGTTAACTTGAAAACTACCACTTCATGACATCACAAGGTGGAACAGATGTCTTTAACACTGCGGAACATTCCAGACAAAAGCAATAACATCTCTGTGGACGCAGGCAGGTGCTGGACCGTCACCGAGAAAAGTCTGTGGTGCAAAAATCTCACACGGGGATACAAGAGGATGGGAGGGCATCTGACACACAGGGCTACAGGAGGGTAGAAGGATCATTTTAATAAACCTTGTTGCTATGACGATATTTCACGGAGTATTGCTAATGGTCAGGAGCAGCGGCAGGGTTTGAGCGGAGCCTGTTGAAGACATAAGTGTGATATTAATAATAATGACTACAGTTTTAACGACGCGCGTGACTATATTTCAAAATAAGAGCCGTCCCCAGTGCGCGGTTAGCATTAGCATTAGCCTCACCTCTGCGTCACCTCCATAACTCAACACGACGTCAATACCCTCCCCTTTAAACGAACGTGTAACCTGCACCGACTCACCCACTGTACACTTCCACTTATGACTCTGAAGACTGGACCAGTGACCGGACAGGACAAAATGGAGCAAAAGGGCTAGAATTATTGAAATATTCCATGTTTGTGTCATATTTGTTTCATAATGTCCACAGGAAGAGCTGAACTTCATCACACTCGGCTGCAAACCGCCCCAGTGCAGGTTTCAGGTCCTGGTTTGATGAAGCCAACAGGACAACATCGTCTGTGGATGGGACCTGCGGGATGAAGATCAGCTCCAAATCCGAGGCCGTGGTTCTTGGAAAAATGTGGCTTGTCCTCTGCGGGTGGGTCGAGAGTCCCTGTCTCAAGTATCTCGGGGTCTTGTTCACGAGTGAGGGGAGGATGGAGCGTGAGATTGACAGGTGGATCAGTGGAGCGTTGGCAGTGATGTGGTCGCTGTATTGAACTGTGGTGAAGAGGGAGCTGAGCTGAAAGGCAAAGTTCTCGATTTACTGCAATCTACGTTCCTCCCCTCACCTATGGTCATGAGCTCTGGGTAATGAAAGAAAATTGTGGATACAAGCGGCCAAAATGAGTTTCCTCCTCAGGGTGGCTGAGTGCTCCCTTAGAGCTCGGAGTAGAGCCACTGCTCCTCCATATCGAGAGAAGCAGCTGAGGCGGCTCGGGCATCTGTTCCGAACGCCTCCTGGACGTCTCCCTGAGGAGGTGTTCTGGCATGTCTCACCGGAAAAAAAGCTTTGAGGAAGACCCAGGACGCTCTGAAGGAACTATGGCTCTGGGCTGGCCTAGGAACCTTCTGGAGGAGCTGAAGGAAGCGTTCGAGGTGAAGAAAATTTGGGGGTCACTGCTTAGACTGCTGCCCCCGTGACCCAGCCCTGGATAAGCAGAAGAAAATGGATGTATGGATGTCAAGAGGAGAAAGTATAGCCCAAATAGTCAACTAAAGTAAGAGTACTGTTACTAAAAAAAATAACAGAGAGTTGCAGCAGATAGTTGCAGCAACATTTACATGACAACATTTGCACGTCTCAGTGTCCTTTGTGTCTCAGTCAAAGGTCTCAGGTCAGTTTAACAGGAGGACTGGTCAGAGAGGGTCAGCAGATCCTGTGGAAGAGCCAAAAGTGTCCCTCCTCTGTGTTCTGGAACCAGGTGAACACAACAGAAAATACCTCAGTCTTACTGCGCTCTGGCGTTTTGGTTGGCGACTAAGTGGTTCATTCCCTCAAAGTGTTTCCTCTGGAAGGTCTTCTGCCACATTTTACTGCCACATGTGGTGAACAAAGCCTGTAGCATCCATGGATCTATTATAAAAACTAGATAAGTGCTTCCCCTTTGTTTTCTGACTCAAGACTGACTAGTGGCTGCTCCAGGTACGTAAGAATTGAGCGCAAAGCATTTTTGGGGAATTCAAACTGCTCGTGTTCGACAAGTCTCACAAAGATCAGATTTTGTAGGATTCTTTTCTATTTTCACAACATAAACTTTTTAAAATGTTTAAATCCTCAAAGCTCCTAAAAGTGATCTTTGCTCTAGCAGCTCTCACTCTGATTTGTCCAAACGCTCCACGCCGTGCACGTTACAGACATCACACTGGTGGGAGGAGCTCACCCGGACTTAGGAAGTAAATGCAGAAGAGAAATTTATTTTTGAACTCTTGAGCCAATGAGCACAGACCAATGAAAACAATACAACGCCATCTTGGGTTCAGCTTCAGATTTTTATAATAGTTCAGTGGTTGCATCTCAAATGTCCACAGATCCTTAGCTAACCTTCCTTAAGACACGACAGAGCATGGTCCAAGTGGGAATTGAACCTCTGACCTGGGTTGGGAGACTGTTGTAAATGCCTGAAGTGAGTATAATTGGAAGAAGAGTCATTGTGGTGCTTTGAATCCAGACTCAGGACACATTTGGACATCTATCTCCAATTATAGCTCTGTCTTTTTGTGTGCAGGTGTTAAATGGCACTCATGTTGACCTCACTGTCTCTCTGTGACATGTCTCGTCCCCTGTCCCTCCGCTGACCTTTTCACAACACACACAAAACACACACACACGTAATGTCAGGCTGTCTGAGAAGAACACATGTACGCCCCCCACGACACGCACAAACACTCACCTCCCCCTACTGAGTGCTCTTCTACGGAGGCCTGCAGGGGACAGCAGAGGTGGGGTCCCGCAGGAGAGTGTGGGGCCCGTGCACCAGCTGACAGGGGCCCATCACTGCACACTTACTCATAATGGTGGGAATTAGGATGAGTGAAGTGAAAGCATTTGAGTTACAAGATCACAGATGAAAGAAACAAAATGGAACTGTAATATAAAAGCCTAAAGTTACACACATTTCCAGGAGGGACGTCTGAATAAAGGCCAGTGTTGGGGAGTAACAGATTACATGTACTGGAGTTACATAATCAGAGTACAAATTATGAGTAACTGTATTCAGTTTCAGTTACTGTTTCAGTGAGTAGTAATTGGATTACAGTTACTTTGTTGAAATAAATGGATTACACTGAGGTATTTTCCTGTTTTCACATTTTGGGCTATATCCCTTTTTCTTTTTTTTTTTCGATAATTCCACTCATTGCCGGATACTAAACCAGGACTAAACCAGGACTAAACTAGGACTAAAACCAGGTCTAAACCACAATTAAAACCAGGTCTAAATCAGGTCCAAACCAGGTCTAAACCAGGACTAAACCAGGTCTAAAACAGGATTTAACAGGACTAAATCATGCCATGCGGACCGTGTTTCCTCCTCTTTCTTTCAATGATATTTTTAATACAGTTAAGTAAAGTCTGGGCTTTTTATTTTCTTTTAGCAGATAAAACATCTTTTCTTACGATATTCTCGACTCTGCTTCTCTGCAGCAAATCAAGTAATCCAAAATATTCAGATTACGTTTCTCACTTTAAATATTTTAATGGATTCCGTTACAAACTACATTTTGAAGTATGTAATCTGTAATCTGTAGGGGAATACATTTTAAAAGTCACCTTCCCAACACTGATAACGGCATAAAGCAAAGTTTCAAATTCTTCATTTTTAATTTTTAGTTAACCAAGAACCAAGAATTGTAAAACCAGTTTCTCACACATATCTGCCAAGCTGAGTCAGATAAAAGAAAAAAAAATCTTAAAGAGTAATTTGGACAATGACTTTTTAGGTAATCACCCAGAATGTTTATTTTTTTTTTTTTTTTTTTTTTGACATTTTATAATAAGTACGAGTATACCTTAAAATAATTATGTTTGGGTGATGTTATTACATGTGTAAAAGAACAAGAGGGGCATGACGAAATGGAATGAACTGTAAATGTTAAAATGATACATGTGCCCCTCCTGGGCTCTGAATCTCACTTTTGCAGGTCAGATTCAAATATGTAATGACAAGGAAATTAATTACACATATTAAAACCAGCTTGTTCTTACAATTCTTTAAAAAAAATGTCACACTACTCTGTGTTAACCTGTGAAAACAACATAAACAAAAGTACTTTACATTACTGGCAAATAACAACATATGACATGAGAGACTTTCCACTGTATCCATGTGGGACAAAACAAACAAGAAATGTCCTATATATATTTTTTGTAAGTAATAATGTGTGATCAGATATAAGAGGAGGTAATGTACTGCGCTTAGGAAATTATGTGTCATAGATGATCACCATCTTGCCCTTCACACTGTGCTGACAAATTGCTGCACACTGCATCAAGTTTGTGATGTTGTGGTGTATTCTTTTGTATCCTGCTGTGATGAGCTTCCTGGTTATGTAGGATTGTGGAACGAACCTTGTACAAGAGGCACGGACTCGTATGGTGCTCAGGGGAGATTGTAAGAGAATCATGCATGGATCATATATAAAACTAACCTGATTCATCAGCCTGTTTCATGTTGTAGAATCCGTCTGACCTCGCAGCGTTAGAATTCATTTGCTTGACAGTAGGCGGGTACTTTTTTTATTTACCCAATCACTGCTATTTGGTCGTGACGTATGTAATGCGCCACTAATGGGGCTAACCAGTATATTAAACTTTTCCCAAATCCTGCAAGAAGAAGGGCAATAACGTCTTTCCCCTTGATAAAATTCACCAAACATTCTCATTGTTCCGGCTTTAAATCCTCGATCTCGGGAACCGTTGGCAACACTGATGCTGATTGGCTGGTGCTTGGATTCGCACTTCCAGGGTTTTTGTGAACCGTCTAGTGTATTCTGATTCCTGACCAAGTCGCTGGAGAGAAATGAAATCGAGCAGAGGCACTAGGTGGTACCAGCCTGACAAATGTCGAAACATTTGTTAAAAAAAAAAAAGTGTAGGACTACCTTTGAAACCTTTTCTATATGGAGCACAGAGCACAAAAATGGGACTTTAAAACAAATGTATCTGTCAATATAACATAAAGAGTTAATGAAGTTAATTGTCAAATATATTTGCTAGAACACTCCTGATATCTTTTAAGATTATGGAACACTGCACCCACCAAAAGAAAACCTCATAGATTACAGACAAAAGTAATGCTCGACCTTTTCTTAATATGTGCTATTCCCACACAAGCAAAAAGAAACATTATATGACCTGGTGTAAAAGATTCGTTTTTGCAATCTCCAGACAATCGCCAGATATTACACAAAATGATCTCAGAAGAACTCAGCCTAAATGTGCAGGGTTTGTGTGTTAAACATGTGTGAATGAAACAAAACAAGAATCTAAATCATCTAGTGGATGTCACGTTTTGTAGGCCTAATAGTTTTGTGAAATAATCCACCAAAATCTGTAAATATTGTCAGTTTTATTTATTTTTTTGCAACAATTCCATAATGTAACTTAAACTTGGCAAAACTGTAATTACTGAACATATTATATTTTACAACACGTTAAAAAATGTGTATCTAGTCATTATCATACGTATTTGGTGCGTGACTGCTGCCCTCTGGTGGACATCCCACGAAGGACACGCATTCAGTTAAGTACTAGCAGAGAGGATTTGGGGTAGAACATAATAATAAAAATAATAACAATAATGCCTCAAATAGTATGTAATGATTTATGAAGATTACACACATTCATGCGAAAACCTTCACAGAACCCACGTGTTTTTAAAAGTTACGTTTTTAAGTTTAAATCGACTCATTCTCTCGACATACTTTTCAACTATAAACATACAACTTACCCTTCCATTACAGCTTCACTGAATACATTTTACACAGCTCTACACTACTGCAAAGATGCTGAAAATGTAAATAGAACTGAATCAGAACTAAATGTCTGTAAGATTTGACGTGCAGCCTGTACTTTAGACTACTACAAACTGTTTCAGTTTTCTCTCAAAGCTTTTAAGTTTAAAGGAACTGTATGTAAGATTTTGATTTTGAAAATGAGGTAAACATGTCCAAATCAAATATAACTCTTACTGATAGCAACTATAATCTTGATTTATTCTTAATTACATGTTCTATTTCTTTATGTTATAATTTGTGTTTTGGTTCAAGTCTCTCATTTGGGTTGCCAGGTTCAGTGCTGAAATCCAGTGTGTTTAGACCTCAAATGCTTCTCTCTGATCTGAATGGTCTCTACCTAAACCCCAGCACCTGCACACAGTCATGAGTCAGTGCTAGTGCAGCCTCTGCAGCTCAGGGAGGGGATTCTGGAGGTTCTGAGCTTCACATGAGGCCTGAACATAAACTTAGAATGAGACAAAGTTGTGTGTGTTCTCTGTCTGCAGGTGAAGACTCTGGTTATACAGGTTCAGTGGTGATTGTAGTAACTTTTCTAAAACAGAATGGTTTGCAGAACAAAACCATTCTGCACTGGAGCACTGCAACACTTTATTTTATAATTGTGTTTTTATAGGTGTTTATTGTACATAATGTGGATGAATGAAATGTGAAATGTGGGACCAGCCTCTCAAATCTGCAAAACAAATTTACCTACAGGCAGTGTCGGGAAGGTGACTTTTAAAATGTAATCCCCTACAGATTACAGATTACATACCTCAAAATGTAGTTTGTAATGTAATCCATTAAATTACTTAAAGTGAGTAACGTAATCTGAATACTTTGGATTACTTGATATTGTCATGCTTTTTAAAACTGCATGAATGTAGCGACCACATCCTGAAAATTCTTGTTTGTTCTTCAAATTGGCTGAGCCCAAGTCTCCATGAACAGACTTGTTTGCTGTAAAGTTGCAAAGACTAGAATCTTCACATAAGATGTTTTGTCTGCTAAAAGAAAATAAAAAGCCCAGACTTTACTTTACCGTATAAAAAAATATTATTGATAGAGAAATGATTTCTATATGAGCTCACTGCTGCCTTAAAGTATGTCTACCTACTGTTAGTGTCATATTGTTTAGTCCTGGTTTAGACCTGGTTTAGTCCTGGTTTAGTCCTGGTTTAGTCCTGGTTTAGCCCAAAATGTGAAAATAGGAAAATACCGCCATGTAATCCATTTATTTCAACAAAGTAACTGTAATCCAATTACCTCTCATTGAAACAGTAACTGTACAGTTACTCATAATTTGTACTCTGATTACGTAACGCTGGTACATGTAATCTGTTACTCCCCAACACTGACTACGAGTACGAATAAAGCAACCTAACCTAAAACAGTAAGAGCACAAACTACATACAGTTCCTTTCAACTGTGCGACCCTCGTCTTCATCTCTCCCTCTTGTCCCTGTTGTACAAGTGTTTGTTTTAGTGTTAACTCCGGGCTTTATAAATCAGGATCTACTGGATGTTCTCGGCGAGGGCGGAGTCTCGCACCCCCGCGGACAGCACAGAGAAGAGCAGAGGGGGCAGCAGAGAGCGCAGGTACAGGGCCAGACGGGGCAGGGGGTGCGAGAGGAGCACCTCCTTCTTCTTCCTGTTCACCGTCTGGAGCACCTCTCGGGCGAGCACAGAAGGACGCACACCATGGCTCAGGTGACTGGAGATGTCTGCACACACGAGAGAATGTTACACAATATTAATGCTTTGTATTTTTTAATCACAATCTGACAATAAATTACTGACCTAGTTATACACAGTGTTGGGAAGGTTACTTTTAAAATGTATTCCCCTACAGATTACAGATTACATACCTCAAAATGGAGTTTGTAACAGAATCCATTAAGTTAGTTTAGGTGAGTAACGTAATCTGAATACTTTGGATTACTTGATTTGCTGTAGAGAAGCAAAGACGAGGAAATCATAACATAAGATGTTTTATCTGCTAAAAGAAAATAAAAAGCCCAGACTTTACTTTTTACCAAATTAAAAATATTATTGATAGAAGAAGAGACACGTCCACACAGCATCGTTTAGTCCTGTTAAATCCTATTTGAGACATAGTTTAGAACTGGTTCTAGTCCTGGTTTAGATCTGGTTTTAGACCTGGTTTAGACCTGGTTTAGACCTGGATTTAGACCTGGTTTAGACCTGGTTTGGACCTGGATTTAGACCTGGTTTAGACCTGGTTTTAGACCTGGTTTCTACCTGGATTTAGACCTGACCTGGCTTTTAGACCTGGTTTTAGACCTGGTTTTAGACCTGGTTTAGACCTGGTTTAGACCTGGTTTTAGACCTGGTTTAGACCTGGTTTTAGGCCTGATTAAGTGTCCGGCAATGAGTGGAATTACTGAAACTAAATAAATAAATAAAAGGGATATAGCCCAAAATGTGAAAACAGGAAAATACCGCTGTGTAATCCATTTATTCCAACCAAGTAACTGTAATCTAATTACCACTCATTGAAACAGTAACTGTAACTGAATACAGTTACTCATAATTTGTACTCTGATTACATAACGCCGGTACATGTAATCCGTTACTCCCCAACACTGGTTATAGATTTACACTACCGGTCAAAAGTTTTAGAACACGATAATTTTTCCAGTTATTTATTGCAATTCAAGTCGTGCAAGAGCTTTAAATGGTACAAAGGTAAGAACTGAACAAACAGAGGTTAAAAAAAATAGAAAAGAACAAAACACAAGTCCAAGCTCTGCCGAAACTACCTCAGGAAAAAAGAACAAGATGGTAAAGCTTGAAAACCTGGACCTCATTTGGTCAATCATCATTCTCCTATAGAGCCATAAACTATAGAGCCAGAAACTTGTGGAACAGCCTCCCACATAAAATTATATCATGTACTAATTATGAAATGTTTGCACGCCTGAACAAACAACGGCTTTTACCCAAACAAACCTGTACACATGAATCTGTCCTGTATGAATGCTGCAATATGAACTGTAAATATGTAAATAAGTAATGTATGGATGTGGTGACTGAGACTGTAAGGGACTAGTCTTACTTTTTGCTTGACTGGATGAATGATTGCATTACTGTACATTCTATTGTATTGGCATGTTCGTCATTTATGACATCAACCTGTCCAGGGACTCAAGGTGGAAATTCGCAATTTTGCTATAACCTTGTACAAGCATATGGCCTCTCTGTGTAGCTCAATGTTTTCATGTGCATTGTCCTTGATGAATAAACAAATAAACTAAACTAAACCTACAAGTGCCACACATTTTTAGAACTTCTGCAACAGACTTGGGAAGAACTTTCTGAACAATATTTGATTTCTATTATAAAAAGAACGAGCCACGGGTGTGTTCAGCTGTTCTATCTGCCAAAAATGGACACTTTCATCAATCAAAAGTTTAGAATATGATTTGGGCAACAGTAAACAGTAAAAAAGGAAAAAGTGTGGTGTTCTAAAACTTTTGACAGGTGAGAGGTTACACAAGTCTCTCAAATGATTTTATCTAGCATTAGTTTTTCAGTGAGTCACTCTCAAATCAAACTCCTAAACACGACCATGAACACTCAGACTGATCACAGACTCCTGAAAATGTGAACTTTAAATCCTTTTTGAATTTTTTTGTTCTTGAGTTTTCAGACAATCTAAACATTTTGGCAGTATTTGCTAATGTGTGCATTGTGTCACCACGGTAACTGGTGAACATTCTGTCATACACATACATGAAGAACTCCCATCCAATACAGGTTGAACTCATGATCTAGAATGTGATGTCCTAATCTCAGGTGGAGGACAGGGGCCTGCAGAACTCTACTGGAGATTCACTGCTTTTGATGCTGAACATTATTAAGCAAAATGTTAGAAAGAATGTGGAAATAATTCACTAAAAGTCTTTTTGTCCCCTACAGCGGGTTTTATTACGTGTGTTATCATGTGAACCTGAGTGAAACGATGCTGCTCTGGTCAAATACACCCAGCAGTTGTCGTAGTTGGTGTAAAAGGCAATCGGCAAGTAACCCGCTTAAAGCACCAGAGCCACCCTGCAGTTAGTTACACCCAGAGCTGATCCCGTCACTGCAGACGTCTGAGAGTAGAGAGTGGTTCCTCCTTAAGGTAAAGCAGACCTGGAAGTGATTTAAAGTGTGTTACAGCCATTTTTGTCCCACATTGGTTCAAGGTGTTTGTGGTGGAGCCTTAGGGGTGGAGCCTAGTGGCTCATAGCCAGGTGGCCTATGTGGCCTGATTATTCTTTGTGTGGAAGCTGTAGGGGGTTGAGGTCATACAGTTTTTTGATCGTGTGATCCGGATATATTGTGTCATCTTAAGTTGTGGAAGCTGCATCTTCAATTAAACCTCATAAGCAATATTCTGTACGTTTGGACATTGAATCTTTCGGTTTTCATCTTAGACACATGAGTCAAGCTAAAGCCACACAGCTCTCACAGCTATAGTGGCAAACTGGAGTTAAACTGCCACTACAACGTGTGACGTGTCTGAAGTTTAGTCTACGTTTACATGATGACTGTCTGAACAGAAGATGCAAAAGTGGCGTCGCGTCTTTACTTTTTATTCCATTTTTGAGTTTATAAGCCCCAAAAAATGCTGTCACTGTCTAAATGAAAGGCACTTATGATCAAATTATTTTCTCAAGAAAGAACAAAAATGTGGCTGTTTGCTGCAGGTGTTCCAATCAGTGGGAGCAGGTAGAGCAGGGGTGTCCAAACTTTTTTTTATCAAGGGCCACATATCTAAACACAGACGAAGCATAGGGCCGATTGAGGGCAGTAGACTGATGCTCAATACAGAGAATAATTGAAATATGTGCATGTTTATCACGTTAGAATGAACCATCAGTCTTTATTCATGTAGTTTCAAGATCCTTAAAACTACACACTAAATATGAAATATTAGCTTTATCAAGGTAGATTTTCAAAAAAAACTTGCAGTAAAAAATATGTTTTTAATTGACGCAAGGTAATTTGGGCCAATTCACCTGGAAGTCTGAGGGCCAAGAAAAACTTGTCTGAGGGCCACATTTGGCCCCCGGACCATAGTTTGGACATGCCTGAGGTAGAGGGTGCTCTTGGAAAAAGGATCAAAACTAAAACTGAACGGACTCCAGGCACTGCAAAGAAGAAGAAAAAGTAAAAAATCATAAATGTAGTTAAAAGGCCTTTATTTGAATGGCCAAAGCCAACATGTTTCGACCTTAACTGGTCTTCATCAGGGCTTAACAACTCAACTAAGCCCTGATGAAGACTACATTAACATTAACTACATTTTTCCTTGTGCAATTTTTTTATTTTTTCTACTTCTTTGGAGTGCCTGAAGTCTGTTGTGTTTTAAAATGATTTTGTTGGTTTTACTCACAAGTGTTCTCGTGTAAACAGGCCCTTATTTCTCATGTCCCCTCTTGAAGGTGTATTTGGAGTGATTCATACATGTTTATTCTCCTGTATTCAACGTCATTGCTCAGATCTGCCCGTCCTTTCAGAGAGAACATCCCAGACTGATGTGTAGAACTCTATTATTATGACACATATTATATTACACACATGAGTCTGGAGAGAGTCAGGTGACGTGTCAACATGAGCTTCACTCACATCATCAAAAGTTGACCTGGAAATGTCCACAATACCACACTGCTCTTCAGAAGTTCTAAACAGCAGTAGTGTGGGATTATGCGCCGTGTGGTCAGTCTGGAAGTACTTGCAGTACTTGTACTCAGGCCCACAGGCAGCTGTGTAATAATATTTGCAGTAGTGATACTCACAGTCCCAGAGGCGGTTGGTCTGGGGGGCGGGCTCAGGGGCGGGGGCGGGGGCAGGGGGGTCAGAGGCGTTGATGAAGGTGTGGGTGATGGTGCTCACAGAGATGCCGTACTCCTCCACCTCGGCCCGCAGACAGTCAAAGAAGGCCTGAGCCGCGTGTTTAGAGGCAGCGTCTGCACAGATCAAATACACACACTCACATGGTTGTGTTAACATTATTATGAGAACAAACAGCACAGTACAGCTCTTATTCATGTTTGTGACACATGAACATGAACTCTTTCACTTTCATTCACACTGTGTAAGGCTACATTCAGACTGCAGGGCTTAAGGCTCAATTCAGATTTTTTTGTGAAATCTGATGTTTTTTCGAGGTCGTTCACATTTCCAATTAAATGTGACTTGTATGTGACTCCAGTGTGAACATTAAACAGCCCAAAAGTGTCTCACATGTGACACTGGAGACACGACGACGTCAACCGCAGCGAGCGTCTCTGTGTTTACAGAAGTTGTCCAAACATGGACGCAGCATTGAACACCTGGAGATTTTAAAGTTCCTCTCGTACCGGAGCCAGAACATGAACAACTTACTTGTTTTAAGGAGGAGATTGAGAAGGAGAAGGACGAGGTTTTTGACCGTGGTGTTTTGTGGGACAGTGGCAGCAACGTCCATTGAAAGGAACGTGTGGATGTGGAGACGGAGCCAAGAGTGGTGAGTGGTGATGTGCTTCGCTTCAGTGACACGGAGTTCATTAACAATTTTCACCTACTTCAGCGCAGAACAGTGATGTTTGTGGCTTGTTGATAACGTGTAGGTGGATGAATGCACTTTGGCTGTTCAGACTGAATGTCAAAAGATCAGATATGTATCAGTTTCAGGAGCACAGATCCAAGTGTCCTGGATCACATTTGAAAAAATCGGATCTGTGTGGTTCAGACTGACATTAAAAGATCAGATACAGGAACATAGAGGCCAAAAAATCGGATTTTGGGTCACTTCAGGCTGCAGTCTGAACAAAGTCTAATAGATCAGCGTTCCTCTACTGGTACCTGCTTTATCAAACACACTTTCTGAATGACAAAGCCAAGTTTAAGATACACTAAGACTAAGTCACTTTTCTGCTGGAAGCTCCGCCACCACCTGCTTGTGTCCATGGAGATGTTATTACTTTGCCTGGAATGTTGCACAGTATAACATTAAAATATTTATTTCCATGGAGAGAAGCAGGTCAGGTCAAGTTTCACGTCAGTGAAGAAGCAAACTGTGATCATATAGGCACAGATGTGGAGCTGGTCTTTGACTGTGGTGCATGTTTTGTGTTGATGGGGGAAACCTGAACACAGAAACATACCAACAGCACAGAAAGCACAGGCGAGCCAGGGATCAAACACAGAACCTTCCTGCTGTGAGATGAGAGCGCTAGCTGCTCTTCCACTGTATGGCTCGTTATGTTCCATGTCATGTGATGTCTTCTGTATGTACACAACTGTGCTTATTCACATCCTTCCAAATACAGACACACACAAAATGACACAACTAAATATATGTGTGAAAACTAAAGCTCCACCTGCTCGTGTGAATGACAGGAATGACACTCTACCACATGACTGTTTGTTTTGGCTCTAAACCATTAGTGTCAGATGTTTCAGACGTGGCCCGGGGCCCAAGCACAGCCCACAAAACCTTTGTACTTGTTTCTTTTACAAGCCACACATAAGCCATGTGTAGAGACAAATGCACTAATACAGATGCAGATACAGAGGGGTTCAGTAATTGAAAGCATTCACAATACTCACAGGAGCTTCTAAAAGGGACTGCCAGTTTGCTGTGGATACTGTTGACCAGCACGATCTGCCCACCCCTCCTGGACATCATGGAGGGGAGCACACCTGGGGGACAGGAACACTTTTATGACATACATGTTCTGCCTGTGTATCTTTATAGCCCAGGCTTCTCTAACCTGTAGCTCAGGAGCTACCAGGAGCTCTTGATCTCTTTTCAAGTAGCTCATCAAGAGATTTCTGAATTACACATATTGTCCTGAATAACTCACATTTGATTAAGTAAATGCCTATTGCCCATTGTTATTGCAAAACGATCATTGTGATGTCTGATCTTGTGCACTCATGAATAAATATGTTTTATCTAACTATATCCCATCTTAGTCTTCCATTTGCTTTTATGTACAATTTATTTCTTGTGACCATTTAAACTAGTAGCTTTCTCGCATTTTCATTTTGTGGAGGAAATAGGTTGGAGACCCCATTCACACGCACATACAGTCTGACCTGGAATTTAACTGCATTTTTAGCAAATACGGTCAGATACATGCTTGCATTTCTAACCAAGCTCTGGCATCACTCACATGCAGAGGAGGAGTTATTATTTAAACCAACTTGATTTGTCCCATTTCTACGTATGTATATGTCTATATGTGGCAAGGCAGCTGATCATGTGTCATGTGTCACATGACAGAGACCATAAAGGTCAGAGGTGCAGCAGCTCACTTCCTCTTCCTGAGCAGGACTAACACATGGTTCTTTCTGGGAAATAGTCCAGAAATAACCATGACCAAACAGTCCAGAGGAGGCTCAGTGCTGTTTGCTGTTTTTATGAGTTTTTAGTTTGAATTATACTACTGCCTATATACAGTAGTTCTGCAGTGAGTGTAGGCTGTAGATCACAGAGTGTGGAGGGGCTCACTGTAGAGGGTGCCCTTATTTATAGTTACTGGTGGTGGTGGCACTTGTAATTGGGTGTTTTCAGTTTTCTTTGCATTAATCTTGTTTGTTTTTCACTTGTAGCATGTCTCCTCCAGATCAGCTTTAGTGTGGAGCCTCACCTCTGCAGTGGCATCCTCACCTTTCCTTTACCAATCAACCTTAACGTTTGTTTAACCTGTAATAAAAGCTGCTGTATGGCTGTTTGACCCACACACTGACTGACTTTGTTATTAAAGCTTCCTGTAGATCCTCTAGGTGTTACATATATATGCACATTTTCACTTTGAAACGGCATTATGTTCAGTCGTCTCCACTTCTGAAATCTAGAAAGAAATAATTGATCATTTGCAGTGTCAAATGTTCAATCAGTTATCATGGTGACACAATTCAAGAAAAATACTAAATGGATTTAAGCGTACATGACTTACTAAAGCTTACTAAAACTGTAAGAATAACTGAGCGAGACTTTCACTTTAACAGCACAAATCAGCTCAGTTTCCATTCCAACTCAATCACTTGTTTCTGGTCAGACTGTGTTCAAACAGAGATCAGAGAAAGTCTAATTTGGGGAAGACAAACAGACAGACAGAGCAGTGCCTTCCGTTAGCTTTTACAAACTGTCAAAGGGTCTGTATTCTCTGCAGTGTTGTCGCACCTTTGGCCAGCGTGCAGGGCCCAAAGTAGTTGATGTCCATGATGTTGCGGTCCACGTCCAGGGAGATGCTCTGGACAGGACCTTTGACCTTGATGCTGCTGTTACAGATGAGCACGTCCACATAACCATAACAGTCCACCACCTCCGTCACCACCTCCTCCAGGCTGTCCGGGTCACTGAAGTCCACCAGCACCAGCTTAGGGGCAAACGTCTGAGGAGCAGAGGAGCAGAGCAGCAGAGGAGCATCTCACTTCAGACTGAGCTCACTTCTCTCCAGCAGTGTCCCACCAACACATGACAAAAAGAAAGACGCCTCCTGGACCTGCTGCCAAACGTCTGATACTAAAACCTTTGTCCAGAGTTCAGTTTTCATTTGCTTTGGGTCACACCTGGACGACTGGGGAATTATACATATATTCAGAATAAGTTACTCTGCTAAAATCAAAAGAATACATGGTGCACTATTTAGGCTTCAACCACAAACAGCATGGTGTAAAATGTTAAAGTACACAATACAGTACTCACACCATGTATCTGGATACAACTAGTATTTTGGTAAACATTTCTCATTAAATGTAGAGCTTTCATCGGTGGACATCTGGACTATGCAACAAGAACGTTTTGGGCTTCCAAACACTGAACCACTGAAGGAGTACACTGTAAATACACACTAAGTACCTCATGTACACACATACATGTACTGTATACTTTAATACATTTATCTTATAAAATTTTAGTACTTGAGTACAGTGTAACAGTACTTTTACTTGAGTAATATATAGTACAGTGTAACAGTACTGTTATTGGAGTAAATACTGTGCTTCCCCTTCCACTGTTGATAGTACTGTTAGTAGTATAGTACTGTTTATAGTACTGTTGGTAGTACTGTTGGTAGTGTTGGTAGTACTGTTAGTAGTATTGTTAGTAGTATTGTTGGTAGTATTGTTAGTACTACTGTTGGTAGTACTGTTAGTAGTAATGTTGGTAGTACTGTTAGTAGTATTGTTAGTAGTACTGTTAGCAGTATTGTTAGTAGTACTGTTAGTAGTACTGTTAGTAGTAACTGTAGTAGTATTGTTGGTAGTACTGTTTGTAGTACTGTAGTAGTAGTAGTAGTAGTATTGTTAGTAGTACTGTTCGTAGTACTGTAGTAGTACTGTTGGTAGTACTGTAGTAGTACTGTAGTATTGTTAGTAGTACTGTTAGTAGTACTGTAGTAGTAATGTTAGTAGTACTGTCTGTAGTACTGTTAGTAGTATTGTTAGTAGTACTGTTAGTAGTACTGTAGTAGTATTGTTAGTTGTAGTAGTACTGTTAGTAGTACTGTAGTAGTATTGGTAGTAGTACTGTTAGTAGTACTGTTAGTAGTAGTACTGTTAGTAGTAGTAGTTAGTAGTACTGTGTAGTAGTACTGTGTAGTGTAGTACTGTAGTAGTAGTTAGTAGTACTGTAGTAGTAGTACTGTTAGTAGTAGTACTGTAGTAGTAGTAGTAGTAGTAGTACTGTAGTAGTAGTAGTACTGTTAGTAGTAGTACTGTAGTAGTAGTAGTAGTTAGTAGTAGTACTGTAGTAGTAGTAGTACTGTTGGTAGTACTGTAGTAGTAGTAGTTAGTAGTACTGTAGTAGTACTGTTAGTGTAGTAGTACTGTAGTAGTATAGTTAGTAGTAGTGTAGTAGTACTGTTGGTAGTACTGTAGTAGTATAGTTAGTAGTACTGTAGTAGTACTGTTGGTAGTACTGTAGTAGTCTAGTTAGTAGTACTGTAGTAGTACTGTTGGTAGTACTGTAGTAGTACTAGTAGTACTGTTAGTAGTACTGTAGTAGTACTGTTGTAGTAGTACTGTAGTAGTCTAGTTAGTAGTACTGTAGTAGTACTGTTGGTAGTACTGTAGTAGTATAGTTAGTAGTACTGTAGTAGTACTGTTGGTAGTACTGTAGTAGTATAGTTAGTAGTACTGTAGTAGTACTGTTGGTAGTACTGTAGTAGTATAGTTAGTAGTACTGTTAGTAGTACTGTTGGTAGTACTGTAGTAGTAGTAGTACTGTAGTACTGTAGTAGTACTGTTAGTAGTACTGTAGTAGTACTGTAGTACTGTAGTAGTACTGTAGTAGTATAGTTAGTAGTACTTGTTAGTAGTACTGTTAGTAGTACTGTAGTAGTACTGTTGGTAGTACTGTAGTAGTACTGTTGGTAGTACTGTAGTAGTCTAGTTAGTAGTAGTAGTATGTGGTAGTGTGTGTCACCTCTCGAGGGTCGGCGTCTGTACACAGGGTGTCGTACAGAGACTCCAGTTTGTCCCAACTGGTCCCACACAGGATGAGACGAGCCCCGCCCACGTGGAAGAGACGGGACAACTCTGCACACACACACACACACACACACACACACACACACACACACACACACACCCAACACACACATACAGATACTGTTAGAACATTTGAGTAGTACTCTCCATGATATTGTCATGTTTCTGGGGTCACATGCAGCAGAACCTCGAGGCATGGCTCAGTAGAACTTCCAGATTGCTCACAGAAAGATGAAGGGCCCTCTGCTGTTTGACTGTTTTTTTTTTTTTTTTTTTTTTTGTTTTTTTTTTTTTTTTTTTTTTTTTTTTTTGGAAACTAAACTCTTTTGGGTTCATCATTATTATTTAGACCAGGGATCCCCAACGTCCAACCTTTCTGAATCACACGTACTGTGCTGAATAAGTCAAATTTGATGAATTAAATGCCTTTACCATTGCACATGTATTATTTTCATGCCTAAGTTTATACACTGATAAATGGATAATAGTTTATGTTTTATAGGCGTCTAACTTATGGTGACCAGATTTTCAATATAAAAAAAAACTGGGACACCCCTGGTTTGTGGTGGTTGGTAATAATACAATTGTGAAATGAATGAATAATTAAGGAAAACTTTTCTGCACTCAGCCCTTTCAACTCACATTTTCTTTGTGTTTTGGTCGTTTTTTAAGCAGCTTTTCTTTATTTTACCTACACAAATGACAATTTATGCCTCTGTTTATTGTTGGCAGGGATCAAATTGGTTAAAAATAGGGACACCTGGGATATTTCTTGTAGAAAACTGTGACAAATCAGTGGTTTTGGATAAATCTGCTGGGACAGGGGACACAGGGCTCAAAACTGGGACTGTCCTGGGTAAACAGGGACGTCTGGTCACTCTATTCTAACTGTACTTTATCTAAGGCCATGACTCTTTAATATACTAAATTTCTTGTGACAGCTAGAACTAGTAGCTCTCCGGTATTTTTGTTTTGTAAAGATAACTCACTGAAGGAAAAAGGCTGGAGATCACTGATTTAGACTGTGTTTACCCTTAAAGATGCACTGTTCAACTTTTCTGGAGAGAGTCCTCAACCTGTTTGGCTCCATGGAGATGTTAATGCTTTGGGTTAAATTGTCCAGAGTATGGCATAAAACAACTTGTATGCATTTATTCAGCTACAGGTGTTTTATTTATTGCTCAAAAATATCTTAAAAAAAACATTTATTGTTACTGTTGGTGGGGTCGCAAAGCTCCACAAGCCTCCATGGAGATTTTTACATTTATGGAGCTACTATGGAACATTTTAGGCACATCTCCATGGAGACAAGTAGCTGATGGACCCTCCAACAGACAAGTTACAGAGTGCACCTTTAATTGAAGAGTGATTTGGCCCTGGTGGTACTCGAAAGGTCAAATGGTAACGGGAATATAAGGTTTGGAAGTCAAGATAGATGGAAAATAGATGGATTTATTGATGGAAAAGAGTGAAGAAAAAGAGAAAGAAATAGAAAGAAAAATGAAGAGAGAGCAAAAGAGAGAGCAAATGAGAAGAGTTTACCCGTCCCCACTCCGGACACGGCGTCGGTCAGGACCACCACTTTGTTGCGCACTTGAGCGTTGGACATGAACAGCAGGAACTCATTGTACACGTAGTACACACCCGCCGCTACTACTATGAGTACGGGCAGGAGTACTACGAACGGAAGCATGGTCTGAGGACGAGAGGAGAGGGGGAGAGGGAGGGAGGGGAGAGAGAGGAAGAGAGAGGATAGAAAAAAATGAAAAAAGGGAGAGAGCGTAGAGAATGTCAACAAAGAACAGATAATGGGTGAAGAGAAAGAGAGCATGAAGGAAGTATGGAGGAAAGAAAAGATAGGTGGGGAGGTGAGAGTGGAAAGAGAGTGGAAGAGAGAGAAAGAAAGAGGAGAGGTGGGATACAGAAAGAATGGAGGAAAGAAAAGAGAGGCAGGGGGAGTGAAGGGCGAGGCAGGAGAGTTGGAAGTGGGAAGAAAGAGAGTGGAAGAGAGCAAGAGAGGAGAGGTGAGATGAAGAGAGGAGAGAGAGAAAGAGAGGAAAAGAGAGAGTGAGAGAAAGAGTGAGAGAGAAAGAGGAGATGTGAGATGAGGAGAGGAGAAAGAGAGAGAGAGGGGTCAGGGAGAGGTGGCATGTAGAGAGAGAGAAAGGAGAGAGGAGGAGAGGTAGAGAGACGTAGAGATAGAGAGTGAAAGGGGAGAGGTGAGATGAGGAGAAGTATAGAAAGAGAGAGAGAGAGAAGAGAGAGTGAGAAAGAGAGAGAGAGAGAGAGAGAAGAGAGAGAGAGAGAGAGAGAGAGAAAGGGAAGAGGTGTGAAGAGGAGAGAGAAAGAAAGAGCGAGAGAGAGAAAGAGAGAGAGAGGTAGAGAGAGGGGAGAGGTAGAGAGAGAGACGTAGAGACAGAGAGTGAAAGGGGAGAGGTGAGATGAGGAGAAGTATAGAAAGAGAGAGAGAGGAGAGAGACAGACAGACAGACAGAGAGAGGGGAGATGAGAAAACGTAGAGAGAGAAAGACAGAGAGACAGAGACAGAAAAAGAAAGGGGAAAGGTGAAATGGAGAGAGAAAGAAAGAGCAAGAGAGATAGAGAGTGAACGGGGAGAGGTGAGATGAGGAGAAGTATAGAAAGAGAGCGAGAGGAGAGGTGAGAAAAGGTAGAGAGAGAAAGAGAGAGGGAGGAGAGAGAGAGAGAGAAAGAGGAGAGGTGAAATGAGGAGAGAGAAAGAGAGGGGGGGGGGGTGAGATGAGGAAGCGGTAGAGAGAGAGAGAGAGAGAGAGGGGAGGTGGAGAAAGGGGAGATGAGGAGAGGAGGAGAAGAGAGAGAGGGAGCAGAGTTAGTGTCCAGGGTGAGTCACTGAGAGTGTAGAGACCCGGTCGGGGTGAGGATCATGTGGGTGCTGAGGTGAGCTCCCACTCTGTCACTGTCATGTGCACCCACACACTTCCAGAAACACTCCTCTGCATTATTCACATTTGAACCCACACTTGTCACACCTCAGGCCTGTTTTTCACTGTTTACATCAATAAATGAGTAAGTAAACAGATAAATAAGTCACATACAACATATAGAAGTTAGGTGTCCCAGTTTAGTAAAAGTGAAATTGTATCCTCAGAACATTATTTATTTGTGGCATAAAGTGACGTTGAGTACTCTGAATACTTTGAGGAGATACTTTTCCCCTGACAGGCCAGTCCAAAAACACTGTGTGGGTGTGTCTGCAGCGTGTGGAACGGCACCACACACCTAACTTTTCCACTGGAAGGTTCACCACCTGCTTGTTTTTTCCTAGAATCTTCCACCGTATGACATTAACTGTGTGCATCTCATTTGCGGGGTTAGTTCACTTCTACCATCCCCGTTTTTCCAGAATCACATTAAAATGAACAAATATATAAATAACACTGAGCAAGAACTGAGTAGATGTCGACTTCGGCCCTATTCGCACGGGATAAATTCAACCTGGGGACGTCAACTCTGTGTTACTTTAATGCATTTGTACGGGGTAAGCAAAGTCTGTAAATTGCTCTATTTGAAAGTATGACGGAGTATAAGGCTTAGATTTAAAAAAAAAAAAAAAAAGATGCTGGCGCTACGAGAATAAAGTCGTAATATTTCGACATTAAAGTTGTAATATTACGAGAATAAAGTCGAAAGAAAAGTAATTTTACAAGAATAAAGTCATTTACAAGAATAAAGTCGTAATTTTACGAGAATAAAGTCATAATTTTATGAGAATAAAGTCGTAGTCAAAATAAAGTCGTAATATCACGAGAATATCGGCTGCTCGGAGAGTCTGAATGAGTAGGCTGGTGCTCTGGACAAGTTGGAGCATTTTGTAAAGGAGAAGAATCCGTGTATCATTCGTTCATTCGACTGAAACAGGACTGAATCAGGACTAAACCAGGTCCGGAACCAAACCAGAACTAAGACCAGGATTGAGACGGGACCAGATCTGGACTGAAAACGGTTTAGTCCTGATTTAAATCACGGAAATGGGAAACGGCGTTTCCGTGACTTAAAATACGATGCGGGAATATTGCGCCACATACAGACTGAACCAGGACTAAATCAGGACTGAATCAGGACAAAACCAAGACTAAACCGTTTTCAGTCCTGGTCTGGTCCCGGTATCATCTGGTCTAGTCCTTGGTCTGGTCCCGGTTTCAGTCCTGGTCTCAGTTCTTGTCTGATCCCAGTCTCAGTCTTGGTCCCTGACCTGCATTTAGTCCTGGTTAAGTCCTGGATCAGTCCTGGCGCAAATGAAGAAAATAGTTGTTTTTTCATTTTCTTGTTTTTAGTTTTATATTGAAAAATGAATGAATGAATGATACACGGATTGAAAAGCATATTCTTCTGCGGCATTTTTCACTTTGACTTTGAGTTTATTACAACTTTATTCTCGTAATATTATAACTTTATTCTCATAATATTACGTCTTTATTTTGACTTCGACTTTATTCTTGTAAAATTATGACTTTATTCTTGTAATATTACGACTTTAATGTCGAAATGTTACAACTTTATTCTCGTAGCGCCAGCATCTTTTTTTTTTTTTATCTGAGCCTTATACTCCGTCGTATGAAAGAGAAAAGAATGTGGAAAGAAAAGAAAGAGATAGAAAAAGCACAATTATAACAACAAGCACTGAGATGCAGATTCACACGGAACTCAGTTATCAGCGGACGTCTGTGTTTGGTCATTTACGGCAGAATTTTTACTTTACAAATTACATTCACACGGGATTAAGATCTCAGGCATCCTCTGCAATTATTACAAATCAGCAAAGGTCCACAGGTCACACTAATCCTGTGCAAATAGGGCTATAGATAACTAGATAAGATAGTTAAAGATGTTAAACAAATGAGGTAAAACGTCACCAAAAAACATGTCAGTCTTTTTGTCTTGATGCTATTCTCAGATCCTAAACATAAAAATAAGACCAATAACAGAAATATTACATAAAAACAGATTGGTAGTCTTTAGTTTTTCATTTAAATTGGCAGTTTATTTCATATATTCTGTTCAAATAAAAGTTAGGATTAGCTTTGAGACACAAATATCTGTCAACATTCAGTGAAGTTTCCAAGCCTCGGTAAAGTTTTTAACTCGTTGTCCGTGACGACCAAATGCTCCTTGCTGTCCACTGTGTGATCTTTACTTAAGTGTGCATTGTTTTTAGCAGAGGTGGGACCAAGTTTGTTTTGCAAGTCTCAAGTAAGTCTCAAGTCTTTGACCTCAAGTCCGAGTCAAGTCACAAATCAAAGACGGGCAAGTCGAGTCTCGATTCACTGGCCCATAAGACCAAGTCAAGTCCAAGTCAAGTCCAAGTCGTCTACTTTGAGCTTCAAATCATTTCAAATCTTTAAACCAAAGTATCAAATATAGCTTAGATTTTTGCAATTTATATGAATTCTTAACTAAATTTTACTTAAAAGCCACGGTATATTTATATATGAGTATTTATATAAGCAATATATATGCAAATTCTTCCTTTTTAAAAGTCTTGACAAGATCTTAGTGTGACTCATTATAGTCTGAATAGACAGAATTCAGATTTAAAAGTGCTCAATAACAGTGTCTTTGTCTGCAGTGAAATAGAAGGATCATGTTCTCTGTAGTTCCCTCTGTTTCACTGTATTGAACTGTATATTACTGTAGTACATTTGAGGATACTACATCACAGTACTTCCGTTACATCTTAAGTAACAAACACAGAAGTGGGTGAGACATGTTCCAGTTTGTTCCTGTAAAATTAAGAGCTGCATGTATCAACTGTAAAGAGAAAAGTATTTCCTAAAAACACATATATTTTTAGGAGAAGCATCAATCTTCTCAGGTCACAGGTCTCAAGTTCAAGTCAAGTCCCAACTCACTGAGCTTCAAGTTCAAGTTGAGTCCCAAGTCTTCTGACCTTTCACCTGACCACATGTCACAGCCTGCTTGTCTCCATGAAGATAAACACATTTCAGGCAAAGCAATAACAAACTGATGGTGAAGACGAACCCTCCAAAAGAGAGAAAAAAAGAAAAAAAACTAATAGTGAGTAGTAAGTTTAAACATTTTGACTCAGATTAAAGTATGTTTGGTTTTGAGCTCTGCCTTTGAGCTCATTGTGACCCCATGTAAGGAATGGCTTTATAGAGAACAGCTAAATATACTCCCTGCTCTTAAGAATACTGTTACAAGACACCGCCAGGGTCAAGCGGAACACTTCACTTTGGCCTGAACTCAAAAACACGTCAAATAAAAGCATTATTATTTGACTCATTATTTGTGTCAGTCGTGTGCAAGCGTGACGTGCGGCCCCGCTCTGGCCCCGCTCTGGCCCCGCTCTGGCCCTGCTCTGTGCTGAGTGAAAGCAGTGTGCTGGGGTTGTCTCTGGGGACTTACGGGCGCGTGCAGAGGAGATAATCCTCCCGGAGCGCTGCGGTACAATCCCCCGGCTCTGCTTAGGTAACAGGCCCACTGTCCATTCACCGAGTCCCAGCCTGTGTGTTCACTGTCCAGCCGCTCTGACCCACTGACGAGGAGGAGGAGGAGGAGGAGGAGGAAGAGGAGGGGGTAACCTGCGACCAGAATAGACAGAGCAGAGTCAGCAGCGAGAGCGCGTGGAGGGTAGTGTCGCTGCTACCGGGCTGCCAGGGGGTAGAGGGAGAGCAGGGTGGTGGTGTCGTCTGAACAGGAAGCATGTGCAGTTCAAATTGGAAAACAAAAACACATTCTTGGAAGACAATGTTGACTCTTTTTAAAGGCCATGTATGCCTGATGTTTGTGTTTGACTAAAATGTGTCTTCAGATATACAGGGTGTCCCCCCAAAAATTTACATAATTTCACAAGCCAGTAATTTTGGAAATTCTTGTTGAAATAACTTCAAATGTTCACAGAATGTATAGAAACAGATCAAGATTTTATATTGAATGTTTTTTTAATAACTTTGTTTTTATTGGTTTTAAGTAACATTTCAAAACATACAAAAAACATATAAATCAAAAACAATGTAACAACAGTCTGGAGTGACAGGTTCTTATTTAAACATGTATTTGATATTGACATTTTTATGTACTATGTTGTTTTACTGGTGTCATTTATGAAAACATTCCACTTTTCCCATTGCTCATTGTATTTGTACCTTTCAGTTTAAGATTATATGTTATTCTTTCACTGAAATATTCTCCACAATCCTGATCCGGTCTTGTTGTGCGGGTGAATCTGGTTTTAACCAATTCTGTGTAATTCCCTTTTCAGTTGCAGCTAAAGCAGTTTTTGTCAAATACATGTCCTCCTTCCTTACTACATCAGATATATTTCCCAGCTACATCACCAGACATGTGTTCAGAATCCCATATCCCAGAATAGTCGTTAAGGTTGTGTTTAATTGTTCCCATTACATACCCTAATTTTCAGGCAACTCCAAAACACGTGTGAGATCAGCGTCCATTTCTCCACACAACCTCCAGCGCTCTTGCAGGGTGGACGTCTGTCTACTTTTGAATGTTTTATTTTTGCTCTGTCATTTTGTGTCTTGGAATCTGCACACACACTCACCCAAGACTGTGCAGCTTCAGTGCAACATTTGGAAAAACTTCACCAACTGGTAAACACATTTGGACTTGGTACCAAAAATATAAAGAGAAAGGCTGATTATGCAGGGCTAAAGGATTACACATGTGTGCGAGCAGATTCCAAGATGCAAAATGACTTCTCTTTGGGAGTGAACAGCTCCACCTAAAAACAGAACAAAAATTTAAAAAATTAACAAGTGCAAATCAGAGGCAACAACCTGGTCCCCATGAGGCGTCGATGGTTCAGTTCATCACCACAGAAGCAGTTTATGAAGAGCCCAGCCCATATTACATGATCATTATATCCACAATATAGTGTGTGTATGTGTACAGGCCCATGAACATGTGTGTGATGTTGGTCACACATGACAATGTCTGTGTTTACTAGTGTGGAACCAAAATGTCACTTTTCATGAGTTGTGTGTGTGTTATTTGTGTGACTGTAGATCAGTGTGTTGTGTATCACCAGTAAAACAAGAAATGGAAATTATTTTTGTTCCAATTAGAATTTTAACAGCTACACTGAAAGAGAAAGGAACTGTTCTAATTAGTGATTATCTCGAAAACTATAAATATTTGACTATACAAATGCATAGAATTATAAACAGATCAATAGATTTTTCTGAGATTTTGAGACACTCCCATTGCTCGAGCTCCATCCTTCACGGAGTTATAACCAAAAATGCATATTTGACCTTGGTTACCTTGACCTTCAAGTGACCTTGACCCCGGTTATGTGTGTGCTAACTTGTGTGATGATTGGGTGAATATTTTAGCCTGCAGATGTTTCAGAAATTGCAGAAATTGCTGATCCTTTATAATGGCGTGACCTTTCAATTGACCCGTGTGACCTCAAATGACCTTGGATCGTCACCAAACTTTTTTTTTTTTGGTGGCATCAGGCATAGGGGCTTGACCCATGTACCAAATTTGGTGATAATCAGTCCATAAATGGCTGAATTATTGCGGGTGGACAGACACACACACAGACACACAGCCAGGGTGAATACATAACCTGGTCAAAACTTCAGGGACCAGGTAAATATAAAATCTTGATCTGTTTCTAAACATTCTGTGAATATTTGAGGTTATTTCTACAAGAACTGACAAAATTATTGGCCTGCCAAATGATGTCAATTTTTTGGGACACCCTGTACTGTATGATCCGCTCCTGAGGTCAAAATAAGTCCACTGTGAACTGTCTGCATCTGTTTATTGCATTTTATTGTCAGAAAATCCAGAAGTGTGTTAGCATGCTGGTTGTTGTTAGCTTTAGTGTCTCTCTGCTCCTCTATTTATCTTGTGTGACAGTTCAGAAGATGGCTTGGAGCGAGCAGCCGAACAATGTAAACAAGGTAAATACATGTACTATTGCATTGTCTTAATCTAACCAAAAATGTCTCGAATCATTGTCAACTTCTGATGCTTTGAAGGTGCACTATGTAACTTTTATGTTGGGGGTCGGTTACCTTCTTGTTTCTATGGAAATGTCACTGCTCTGCTTGGAATGTTCCACAGTATGACATCGCACAGCTCTACCTTACATTGTGGAGAAGCTTAGCCAGGCTGGTGCCACCTTGTGTCTCCGCTCAATATTCATTTCTCTCCAGAGACTAGGTCAGGAATCAGAATACACTAGACGGTTTGCAAGAACCCCGGAAGTTGTAGACCATGCACCGGCCAATCAGCAAAGAGCTGTGAACGCATGACGTCAAACTGGTCACGTCTGTCTGGGTCCCTGTCTGGCACAACAGTAAACAAAGCATCAAGATGGATGTAGACGAAGACAGACATTCTGTGTTGGCAATGATTCCTGAGATGTTATTGCCCTTCTTCCTAGGGGATTTGGCGCATCACATTACGAACAAATCCTACCACTATGAGGTCAGACGGTTTCTACGAAGTGAAACCGGCTGATGAATCAGGCTAGGGGAAGCTAGCCTGATGAGATCGAAGTAGGAGGCAGACTTCAAAAAATGTTTCTTTGACCAGACACAAATTTATTAAAGTAGACTTCTGGAGTTAACGCAAAATAACTTATCACAAATAAACTGTTCAAACTAAAACCCACTGAAGTAAATGTGATCAGCGATAAAATGAAGACTGCAGACGTATGTGATGTTTGGAATCATCTGGAATTTGTCACTTCATCTCTTCTAATCACATGTACCAGTGCACTCAGAGTTGTGCGTCAGTGGGGAAATAATGAAACTGAGGTGTGGTTGGAATTGTTGATGAGCCGAACGTAACGGAACACTACAATGACATGGAGATGAAGAAAACTGGGACATTTTCTCATTTTTCTTAGATTTTGTAAGACTTACTACCGTGAATAAAGCCCGCCGGAAGTTGTCATCGCATCTTTCCAAACGTCTTCCAGGTTTGTGACATCAGCGTGAACTCAACCTATTGACAAAACCCACTTGCTTATATTCCCCCCCAACAGAAAGTATCATTTCCTTTACATGTAACTTTCTTAAGTCTAAAGCTAAAGCCCTTCAAAAACAATGAAACAAAACAGAACTTACCAACTTGTCACATACATTTATTCAATTAAAGGTGGTTTTAAAGCACATAAATACCTAGAAAAACAATCAAATGAAGAATGACATCATATGTGTAGATTATAGGTCTACCTGCCGCACCAACTCGACAGACAGGTTTGTTTCAAGGGTAATTAGCACGCAGCCACTCACATCATTGTAATAGTCATACCGTAGTAATAAATCATGAATATTTAATTGTTTTTTAATCTCTTTACAGTGCTGGATATGTAATTAGTGTTAATAGACCGTTAAAGTGTCAAAGCCTTAAATGTTTCTCTCTTCTGTGTGTTTTTACAATCAACAAGCTCTACGAAACAAAACATAAAAGGTAGCGGTTCACTTGAAAATGGCCGCTTCATGACATCACAAGGTGGAACAGAGCATTTTGAGCTTTGCAGATGTAGACAGACTAATAATAAAGGGTTACTCAACGTGTGAATGAAACAAAACACAAATCTGGGTATGTCTTTGAGGAGGAAAACATGGGTAAAGCTCAGAGGAATCCATATTGTGTAATATAGGACCTTTAAAACTAATGCCATTAACACCAAGTCAATTAATGAATAAATATGATTTGCTCAACTAATTATTCACCAATATTTGTTTAAATTTTTTAATAGTCTTATTGAAGGAAATGTATGTAATCTCCACTGTGTCTCCAGAGTCTTCACCTGCAGACAGACACACATCCAAGTTTGTCTCATTCTCAGTTTATGAACAGGCCTCATGTGAAAACTCAGAACCTCCAGAATTCCCTCTCTGAGCTGCAGAGGCTGCACTAGCACTGA
Source organism: Boleophthalmus pectinirostris (assembly GCF_026225935.1). Classification (NCBI taxonomy): domain Eukaryota; kingdom Metazoa; phylum Chordata; class Actinopteri; order Gobiiformes; family Gobiidae; genus Boleophthalmus; species Boleophthalmus pectinirostris. Next base: position 4,222,066 of record NW_026571047.1, read on the forward strand.
CTCATGACTGGTGCAGGTGCTGGGGTTTAGGGAGTGACTGTTCAGATCAAAGAGGAACATTTTAGGTTAAAATCAGGCATGCTTAAACTATGGTCAAATGAGGTCCTCAGACCAGTTTTTCTTGGCCCCTAGACAGGTAATTTGGCTCATATTACAGTATGCAGTACTTTTTACTGCATGTTTTTAAACATCTAACATTGTGGTCATACCAGCTTGTCCTGTCAGATCTCAGAAGCTCAGCAGGGCCAGGTCTGGTTAGCTGGTTAGTACTTGGATGGGAGACCACTGGGAAAATCAGGTGACACAGTGGGGCACCAGTCTCAAAAACTGTTGCTGTGTCTTTAGGCAAGGCACTTCACCCACATTGAAAGTGGTGTGTGTGCGTGAAAGATGGTGGTGGTCGGAGTGGTCGATGGTGCAGATTGGCAGCCTCGCTTCTGACAGTCTGCTCCAGGGCAGCTGTGGCTACAATAGTAGTTTACCACCATTAAGTGTGGAGTGACTGAATAATGCCCTGTAAGGTGTCTTTGTGACATTTGTCTGTGAAAAGCACTATATAAATAGAAAACTTACCTACTTACTTACTAACAACAGCACCATCAACGGACAGGAGAGCACCTTTGGGGACAGGCTGCTGTCCCTGTCCTGATCCATAGACACAGTCTGGAAGTGGTTTGTTCCACATGGCATATGGCTATTTAACACATTTCTATACATTTCTGCTGTATTATTATTATTGTTGTTGTTGTTGTTGTTATTATTATTACGTGTCATTCATGGTGCTAAAAAATGAATTTCCTTCAGGATCAATAAAGTCTGAATCTATGTCTCTATCTATATTTATACATTCATAAGGCCATAATAAAATATTGAGTGTTTCTTATTGAGGATCTGAGCATTGATAAAGGTCTTGTGGCTCGGTCTAACCTGTTCTAAATGCACATATTGTAATTATTCACTGTAATGACCCCCTGTCTGTGGCCCTCAATGAGCCTGTTTCATGTTTCGATATGTGGCCCTGGATGAAGAAAGTTTGCATATCCCTGATTTAAACACACTGGATCTCAGCATTCAAAGTGGCAACCCAAATGAGAGACTCGTGTGAGGCTCATTCTGCATTCTTGAGAAGAACCAAAACACCAAATTATACGGCTCTATAGATAAGACCATGATTATAACTTGTCTGTCATGCCAAATGTTTTTGTAATTAAGAGTAAATGTGCATTACAATTGTCAACAGTAAAAGATTTGATTTGAACACGTTTACACAGATGACATTTAAAATCAAAATCTTACATACAGTTCCTTTATGGTCAAATGAAATGAAAAATTATTAATTTATTATTAAATTAATGGATTGTTTATACAAGAAATGTCTCAGATGTCCCTATTTTTGACCAATCTGATCCCTGCCAACAGTAAAGAGAGACATAAACTGTCATTTGTTTTGATAAAATACAGAAAAGCTGCTTAAAAATTACCAAAACACAAAGAAAATGTGATGACACTGACTCACATGTTACTCATGAATAAGTTATGAACGGGGTGGGTCCATAACTGTTTTCCTTGGTAAGGCACTCCTTTCATAATTTTATTATTACCAACCACTCCAAACTGAGGGTGTCCCAGTTTTTGATTTTGAAAATCTGGTCACCCGACATAACCTCTTACATTATTGATTTAGCAAAAGCATAACAAAGCCATGCATTTTAAACTACCACAAGAAAAAAGCTTTTAAAAAACCCCAGATACTTCAGCCGTGGAGTGTGTTTCCAAAATTCAGACACATCAGATAGGGATGGTTGGTATAAATAAAAGTGTCATTTTCAAGCATGTTTCCCTGGATTTTAGCTAAACAAATGACATTAAATTTGTCCTTTTACTGTTAGTGGGGAACAGATTGGTCAAAACTAGGGACACCTGGGACATTTCTTGTATAAAACTGTGACAAATTAATGGTTTTGGATAAATCTGCTGGGACAGGGGACACAGGGCTCAAAATTGGGACTGCAGGTAAATAAAAACTGGGACACCTTCAGTTTGGAGTGGTTAGTAATAATAAAATTGTGAAACGAGTGCGTAATTAAGGAAAATTGTTCTACACTCAGCCCATGCGAGTCAGCATAATCACATTTTCTGTGTGTTTTGGTCATTTTTAAACAATTTTTCTGTATTTTACCTAAAGAAATTAAAGTTCAAAACTGGGACTGTCCCAAGTAAAAAGGGGCGTATGGTCACCCTAATCATGACTTAAACATCTTATATTATTTATTTAAAACCCCTTTATGTTTCAGCCTATTTTCCCTAAATGCCTGACTTAAATGACTCTCAGTTCAAACTGAATACTTTTGAAGCACACATTTGTATATATATATATATATATATATATATATATATATATATATATATATATATATATATATGTATGTGTATGTATATATATATATATATATATATATATATATATATATAAGATTTTTCTCAAAATGAGAAACTCTAAGTCAAGTCATTTTTATTTTTATACCACTTTTAAAGGGATAATTCAGAGTAATTCAGTAATCCAAAAATATCAAACTATCAATATATCATATAGCATAATGTGATGATTCAGTATCATCACTGCTATACTGATATATCGTCAAGAGTATTTTTGGTTATATTTTATTAAATAATTTTGTTACAGCGCTAGTTTTGTTGCTTGTTTAGTGGAAGGAAACTTGTTTATGCAGCACATTTGACATATTCACCATTTTGAGGATTAAAATGGGTGTATTTCATATGAACTTTGCACAAGACGTGACTTAACAAAGACTTTTATTATCACAGTCATGATTTCAAATACATTTTTTATTGAAATGTATCAAATCGATCTGTATTATATTGTATCGAATCAAAAGTGCACTGAATCGAGACGTATCATATTGTGGCCTATGTATCTATATATGGTGGTCTATGTATATAAAGGAAATGTGGGGACATAGGGCTGAGGGAACATAGGCACGCTCCTAACGAAACCATGCATTTTAATGTACCACAAAAGAAAAGAAAAGAGCTCTGAATAAAGCCCAGATAGTTGATCCGTGGAGTGCGTGTAGCGTGTGTACCCGAGGATGGCGCCACAGAGCCGGCTCCGTGTCTCCTCCTCCTCCTCCTCCCTGCGCTCTGCCCGCGGTCCGCTCCCTCCGCTCCGTGTGGAGAGAAGAAAATAAACCCCTCCACCACCAACCACCACCGCCACCGCTCTGCTAACGGGGCTAGTTATGGAAGTGCAGCCCAAACACTGACTCCTCCGCGGGGACACCGAGCCGAGACTGCCCCCCGCATGCACCGACCACACCGGGGGGACCGTACGCGGGACCGTGTCGGGATTCCGGGAGCGTTTGTGCTTTTAAAGACGCACACGGGCTTCTTTTCTTTCGCTTCTTTTGGCTCGGGCTAGCTGAGCGTGCTAACCGTAGCCTAGCAGCGAGGAGCGGCGCTGGATGAACTTCGCATGGGTTGACCGCGGTGGTAAAAACGGTGCATCGCTTCTCGTTTGCCCCCGCTCGCATGGTCCCCTCACGCCGGGAGTCTTTCGTTACTCGATGGAGGCTTTCCCCGCGGATCTGGAAGCCTTTACGAACGCGCACATGCTGTTTTTTTCCACGCGATCACGTTATTGATTTGGGAAGCCCACTGGCGGAGGAGCTAACAGGATATTAGCCACTTTTCGCTTTGTGGTCGCAGGCCACGGGACGCTGGTCTAATGGCAGCTAATATTTATTGCAAAGTGTTCCAGAAATGCAGATGATTTCATGCAAATAAACATTGATTTTCCAGACGATCTTTTGGCTTGAAATGCAGCGAGCGGTTGCCAGGTTGGGAGAGTAGGAGCAGCGCAGGAAAGCAGCGGGGTCGCCTCATCTGTTCCGTGGGTTAGAAGAAGTGCACCTCCGTCCGATCGGATCCGAACCGCACAAAGAGGTGACATGTCTGCCGCTAAGGAGAACCCATGTCGGAAATTTCAGGCGAACTTCTTCAACAAGAGCAAGTGTCAGAACTGCTTCAAGCCCCGAGAGCTGCATCTGCTCACCGACCAGGATCTCAACCAGGTAAAACCCCACTAATATTATGTAAATGAGCAGTCAACAATAATGCATCGTTAAAATGTATGGTACATAAAGTGGATTTTAATTGGGAATGGGTTTAAATTTCTCTTAAAGCTCCCACATTGCTCTGTTTTATGATTTATGTTATAATGTTTCGTCATCACAAAGAGACCTGGAGTTGTGTTTTGTTTCATTCACACATGTTTAACACACAAACCCTGCACATTTAGAATGAGGGCTTCTCTCGGACAGAAAACACCCTGTTCCACCTTGTGATGTCATGTGGTAATACAAGAACTGCACCATTGTGTTTTTAAACTCCTTACACCTTCACTAGAATCATTTGGATGTTTTCAGTGCTGGAATTGCCAATCTGTACTGAACAAAAACGTAAAAGGTAGCTGTTAAGTTGAAAACTACCTCTTTCTGACATCACAAAGTGGAACAGAGCATTTTGAACTCTGGAGATGTTGACTGAGTAATCCTTTATTATTAGTCAAACACTTGAATGAAACAACACAACTCCAGCTATGTTTTTGATGAGGTAACTGCGTTCTAACATGACTAAAAGCTAATCTCGTAGTATTCGAGAGACTGGTCTTGGTCTTGAGGCCGGCCTCGAGACGTTTTTTTATTACGGTCTTAGTCTTGTCTCGGACTCAACCGTGTTTGGACTTGATCTTGTCTCTGTCTTGAAGGCGCTTGGACTTGGTCTTTAGGTCGTACACTCGATAGATTTATAAAAACATTGATATATATGTGCCGAAAATGACAAAGATGGTATTGATTTGGTCTTGATGGGCCATGGTCTCGGTCTTGTCTCGGTCTTGTCCTGGTCTCGGGACCCTGTGGTCTCAGACTGTTCTTGGTCTCAATTAGTGCAGCTTTGATTACAACACTACTTAAAGCTCACAAGAGTCAATTCTGCGTGATGTAGGACCTTTAAAGCTGCTCTGTGATGTAACGTTTCTGGTGGGGGGCACATCACCCGCTGGAACCCATAGTCTGCGATGTTATTATTGTGCCTCAAATGTTGCATGGCATTAAACGTATTTATAGTATTTATTTCATTACAATTCTTGTCCGTGTTAAAGCAAAACCTCGGAAAAAAAATCTTATTGTGAGTGGCTTCCCAATTGCCTCTCCACAGAGTTAACCTGTAACTTGGCCTGGAGGGATCATCTGCTTATCTTGATGGAGAAGTTAAAATTGTGGAGTTTTCTGGGCAAAGTAACAAGTTACACTGCACGCTTTAAATACTATTACATAAGAACAGGGGGTGCGTGTGATAAGTTGGCATGGTATGGTTTGTAGCGCTGTATATCATGTCAAGTGTGTAAAGATTAAATATTAACTATGGTGTAATGTATGCGCCCTCATAGAAAATGCAAATAGGTTGAAGGTACAGGTGTTTTACTCCACTAACTTTGACACTAGAGATTTCTGCATTTTATATTCCAGTAATGACAGCCTAGCATATAACGATGACTCAAACCTAGACTAAACTAATACAGGAATCTCATGCATTTCAGAACATGTTTGTAGAGGTGTAAGTACATGGTTAGCGTGGTTAGGTATTTACTTGTATCCTTTGTTTGCAGACAATACTGGGCTATCTAGAAATGCAGCCATTGCGATGTGGAATAGCTCTTGTTCAAGTTGCATTTCGGATTCATTTCACAGTGTTTTAGTTCATTCTTTTATTACTGATTTACTATTTTATAATGAGTTTGTGGAATTTTGGGATGTGTCACATGGGTGTGTAACCAGTAGGGGTGTGCAGAAATGTTTGTTATATCGTATCGTTTAATATGATGATGCAGTTGTGAGCTGCTGTATCGATACATCACCAGTAGTTTTTGGTTTATTTTACTAAATTATTTTGTTACAGCTACAGTTTTGTTGCGTATTTAGAGGACGGAAACTTGTTTATGCAACACATTTGACATTTTCACTGTTTTGATGATTAAAATGGGTGTGTTTTTCATATTCACTTTGGACAAGAAGTGGTTTAACAAAGACTTTTAGTGTCACAACCATGTTTTAGCCATAAGCATATCGAATTGATTGGAAATATATTGTATCAAATCGAAAGCGAACTGTATCGAGATATGTATTGTATCATGGCCTATGTATCGAGCTATGAATCGTATTTTGCAACTTCTTAATTAGACTCAGCCCTAGTAACCAGGGCAGTCCTAACTCAGATCTTTGGATTCTATAGACTTCAGTGTCAAGTTCATTGTCAATGTGATAAAGACAGAAGATAATTAATTGAAACTTTTAATGGAATTGTGTTGAAAGATCAAACCGCTTGGTACAGAGCCCATGAGCCAGTCGTGAGGCAGACAGTTATTTGAGAGGAGGTCAGACTTTGAAGGAGTACATGTGATTTGTTTTGTGTTTTAAGTGGCGCTGGAGTGAGAAACATCCATTTGGTGTTTAAAGCTTTAGTTTAGTCTTGTTTTAAAAAACATTTTGGATTTCTGGAGAATCAATGAACGAAGCACAAACTCACAAAAGCCTGTTCATCCGAGGTGTGAGAAATGTGATTTTATTTGTACAGTAAATCACAGGTGACCAATGAGCTCCGTCGTGCTAAAACAAACAAATCTGATTGGACGATCATGTTCGTTTGGGTTTGAGTCACGACAGAGGGAGTGGTGACTATATATCGATACTTAAAATATATTGAAATATCCATATATCGTATCGTTTAATGTGATCAATAGCGGTCAGTATCAATAGCGTGGTCTGCTGTATTGATATATCACCAAGAGTATTTGTTGGTGTGTTTTACTTAATTATTTAGTTACAGAGCTACAGTTGTTGTTTGTTTAGAGGAAGGAAACTTGTTTATGTGACACATTTGACATTTTCACTGTTTTGATGAGTAAAATGTTTGTGTTTCATATTCACTTTGCACAAGAAGTGGTTTAACAAAGACTTTTAGTATCACTATTCTGATTCATCAAGTTTCACTCTGTAGAAGCCCCGCAATGTTAGAATTCGTTCGCTCGATGGTAGGCGGGTACTTTTTTTCATTTAACCAATCGCTGCCATTTGGTCATGACGTATGTAATACACCACTAACAGAGCTAACCGTTATATTAAGCTTTTCTCAAATCCTGTAGGAAGAAGGACAATAATGTCTTTCCCCTTGATAAAATTCACCAAACATTCTCTTTGTTCCGGCTTTAAATCCTCGATCTGAAGAATCATTGCCAACACAGAATGTATGACTCTTTACTGATTGGCTGGTGCCCGGACTCGCACTTCTGGGTTTTTGTGAACTGTCTAGTGTATTCTGATTCCTGACCTAGTCACAGGAGAGAAATTAAATTGAGTGAAGGCACTAGATGATGCCAGCCTGGCTATAGTATCACAGCCAAGATTTAGACATGTTTTTTGAAATGTATTGAGTTGATTTGAAATGTATCGTATTGAACCAAAAGTGCACTGTATCGAGAGATGTATCGTATCGTGGCCTATGTATCGAGGTATGTATCGCATCAACAACTTCTTAATGATACTCAGCCCTAGTGATAAGCAGACTCTTATCCCTCTGTATAAAAAATACAGTCAGGATTTTCCAGGCAAGTTCCAGGCCAAAAGACAAAAACTCTTAAAGTAATTAGGATCTCGTGCAAGTGAGAAAGTGTCAAATCAGATTAAACTGTCCAGTCACTCCTAAAACCCTTGCTAACTCGCTCCATGCTTGCTTTTTTCCGTTTATGCCCATATAAATCCCAATAAAATAAGATGAGCACACATTTTGATCGCCTGAGACACTGTTGACTGATCACCGACTGAGGCCCACAGCCGTACAAAGCTGCTTGTTGTGGCGTGTGGACATATTGGTGGTGCTTCCTGTTCCATCCCCATCAGTTTAGTCTGTGTTGTGTCCTGTAATTGATCCCAGACTGAGCCCCAGAATGAACAGAGGATCCAAACAGCAGACGTCAGCAGTCCTCTCTCTCTCTCTCTCCCGCTCCCTTCAATCCCGTCTCTCTCTCACCTCTGTTCTGACTTTGTGCTGAGTTGATTGCGCGTTAACCCTTCCCTGCCAAGAGCCCTGAGTCAGGATTGGCTGCAGGCGGTTACATCACTTCCTCTAATCCCACGCTGACCTGGTACACACACTCTGCTGCTGCTGCCGTCTCCGTGACGACAAAAGACTGAGGAGTAGCTTATACGGCCAGGCTACTACACTGTTAACCTCGTGTCAACTTGAGTAGGATTACAACTGAGGAACATTACTATTAGTAGTTTTTATTTTCATATTTTGGGCGATAAATCTACTCTTAGTGATAGCAATATTATTTCTATTTATTTGTTTATTTGTTACTTGATAAGAAATGTGCAAATGTATTGGTTCACATTCAAGGATATCCTTTTAAAGCAAATTTTTGTAACTTTTTTGCCCAAAATAGCACTTTGTTTTTTATTGCACTAAAATAAATAAAATAAAATACACCGTCCTTACTGTGACTGGGTTTATGTCTCCAGAAACGTGACTAGGGATGTAACAATATCCAAATTCCTCGGTGCGATATTTTCACGATATTCACGTCATGGTACAATATTTAGGGCTGGGTATCATTAAGAAATTGCCGATATGATACACAGGCCATGACACGATACATATCTTGATACAATGCACTTTCAGTTCAATATGATATTTTTCAAATTGATTCGATACGGTTCAATAAAAAATAAAAGCTAAATCATGGCTCTAATACTAAAAGTCTTTGTTACATCACTTCTTGTGCAAAGTTCACATGAAACACATTTGACAAATGTCAAATGTGTCGCATAAACGAGTTTCCTTCCTCTGAACAAGCAACAAAACTGCAGCGCTGTAACAAAATAATTTCATAAAATATACCAAAAAATACTTTTGGCAATATATTGATACAGCAGCCCACGATATTGATATTGTATCATCACATTGAACGATACGATATATTGATATTTCAATATTTTTGCACACTCCTAAGATATTTATTGGAATATTTTGTAAAAGCTAACAGAATTGTGAATATACTACTTTTTCCTTTAAAAATGTCTTGACAAGCCTTTGGTTCTGTCATAAACTGAAGAGTTCTTCACTTCTATCTAAAAGTGCTTAATAAGTAATTTAATTGGACTGAAACACAGCAGAGGATCATGGTCTATGTAGTTCCCTGTGTTTCTTTTACCTGTTGCGTCACCAAAACAATAAATTAATTAATTTAAGCAAAGAGTCTTGTATTTCGATATATTGTGATGGCCCATGATATTATTGTGAGATTTCTGATGATACAATGTCACGATATTTCGTTTTTTGTTACATTCCTAAATGTGACTTTTCATCTGGCCTGCTTGATTTCACAGAAATGTTCTTCCTTTGTTGTTCCATCTTCCAACATTAGGTTTTAAATTGTATTACTTATTTTTCTATTTATTTAGACTTGTACATATACATTTATATAATTATGTCTTATTTGACACCTAGCCAGGCTGGCGCCACCTAGTGCCTACGCTTAATTTCATTTCTCTCCTGCGACTAGGACAAGAATCGGAATACAATAGATGGTTCGCAAAAACCCCGGAAGTGCAAGTTCGGGCACCAGGTAATCAGTGAAGTGTCTCATATTCAATGTTGTCAACTATTCCCGAGGTCAAGGATTTAAAGTCGGAACAAAGAGAATGTTTGGTGTATTTTATCAAGGGAAAGACGTTATTGTCCTTCTTCTTACGGGATTTGGGAAAAGCTTCAGCTATTTAACACCTGCCTCTTGCTATCTTTTTTGCTACTTATTTAGAATTTATTATTAGCATTTATATTTTTTACTCTTGGTTATTTTATTATATTGTGATGAGTGAGCTACTGTGTCCAAATAATTTCTCTTGTGGATCAATACACTTTGTTTAAGTCTAAGGCTACGTGTATATGATGACGGTCTGAACAGAAGATGCAAAAGTGGCGTCACGTCTTCAGGAAATCTGCGTTCATATGGTGACGCAAAAGTGTGTGGAATTCGATTGGGTATGCATGCCAGGCGGCTAGGTGGTGCTGCGATACACTATTCGACTTTTCCAATCGGGAAGGTGGTTTCAGATTTTTGCCTTTGCTCCGAAAACACCGTCACCGTCTAAACGAAAGGCACTTCCAATAAAATGTTTTGTCGTTTTTACCCTCAAGCGTTCTTGTGTAAACAGGCCCTAAGTGTAAGTCTAAGTAGCATAAAACTTACATTTAAAGGTGCAGTGTGCAACTTTTCTGGTGGAGGGTCCGTCACCTGCTTGTCGCCATGAAGTGATGTGTTTTATGTCATGGAACATTCCTGGCAAAAGCAAAAACATCTACTGTATCTGTTTATTCATTACAAGTGTTTCTATTGCTCAAAAATACATGAATTCTCTCTGTGACTAGGGTTACATCTCCATAGATCTGATCTGTAATGTAGTGTGTATTTGTCTACCTTGAGATAGATGGGTTTAATCTCATCTGTGGAACATTCTAGACAAACCCTGCACCAGAAAAGTTACACACAATGCACCTTTTTAAACAGATTTATTGAAATGCAAAAAAAAAAAAAAAAAAAAAAAAAAGAACTACTTTTGAGGTCCTGTGATTGAATATCATAAACATCCAATAACACATCTGGAGAAGTCTGTACATACTGATACCTACGACGCAGTGATTTACATTAGGAGAGGACCAGGAGAGGCATTCAACTGCATGAAGTTGGAAACAGCCAGGATAATATTAGACGTGTGTTTGGATGTTCACTCACCCGTTTTAGATCAGCGGCGAAGATGAACTACAGCCTCTCCGCCGAGCATGTTGCTTTGATCTGATCTGCTACGTTTAAGCGAAAATGAAACTTAGTGGTGCTTCAGTTTGTTTGTGCAGCGGATGATCAGCGTAAATGAAATGTTGCCGATCCATTTCTGCCAAAAGTATTAGCTGCAAAGTTGTAGTGGTAATGCTGATTTATTACAAGCACCTGAGCGTCTCATAGGCCCCCCTCCACACCTGTTGAGCTCTTTGACCTTCTGTAGACTGGGACAAGAGTGGACAGACAGGTATTCCTGCGAAGACGTTTTGAATTGGGTTGTTTACAGTCACAGAGAACTCAAAGTGCGCTAAACGTAGGGATTGTAAACCAATTCCATTATCATCCTTCAGTGCCCTTCCTGTAACTTTTCCAGATCTTCACCCGTTTCTAGAAATCGAACGCGCCTCTAGAAATCGTTACACTGTTAGACCTGTCACAATAAATTCCTGCATCGACAATTATCAGGGGGTCAGTATTAGGGATGGGCATTCGATGAAATTTTCTTAATCGATCATCGGAAGAATTAACGATCGATTATCGATTAATCATTAACGTTTTTATATTAAAATGATCATCATTATTATTACTATCTGCACTACTAATCTGCATAAATAAATTCAACTTTACGACATATAAACCGTAACCACTCTAGAGCCACATCAATCCGTTTGACATTATAATGTGTTTAATTCAGTTTTGTGCAACTCTCACAGAAACGAAACTTTAAACCACATCGCTAATTTGCATAAACTAAGTGAAGATAAAACTACAGCTCTTGTGTCGCTGATGCGGTCAACTTCTGTCGGATTAAAAGACATGACTCAGTGGAATACAGGTTAGTGTGACCAGATTTGCGTTTGTTAAAACCAGGACACCGTACGGGGGGCTGGGAGGTGGGGGCTCATCATCGGCATTGCGCTTCTCTCACCTGGCAAAACTTTTTCCCACTGGACACCGAAACATTTGTGCTGCTTTGTACACTGTGCACATGGACTCACACTTCTCCCGAACGCAACGGAAAGCATTGAATTTCTTGTACAAGTCATCGTTAAATATGCATTTATGCTTCGGTACGTTGCAGACTGACCGAATGTAGGTTGCTGTGCGTAGCGTGACCAAACAGGGGTCCGTACATATAGCTCTGCACTTAGAAGGAGCGAGCAAACACAAACATTCGGTCAGCCTGCAACGTACCGAACGCAACGGAAAGCGTGGAATTTCTTGTACAAGTCATTGTTAAATACACATTTGTCCTTTGGTACGTTGCAGACTGACCGAATGTTTCTGTTTGTGTCTCGCTCCTTCTGAGTGCAGAGAGCTACATGTACGGACACCTGTTTGGTCACACTACGCACAGTAACATACATTCGGTTTGTCGATTTAAAATTAATGTAATCGATGAAATTCTTAATGATCAATTATCGATTAATCGACTAATCATGCCCATCCCTAGTCAGTATTACGGATGCAACGATACTGTTTTCCCACAATTTGATATGTATGACGATACATTGGGTCATTATGTTGATTTGATTTCGATACGTTTTAAGACACACAAAAACAAGTCATGTCATTTTTCGTATAATGAGTCTAATATAATAACACTATAATATTACTATAAACATTACATACAATTCATTACAGTACAATTTCTGCACAGCTGTAGTTTATTTGTGAAGTGTTGTAGTTCATTTGGTTCAGTGATTTACAGTGAAAATAAATAAGAACAGAGCTTTCTCATGCTATTTTTTATTTTATAGTATAGCCTACTCTTACTATATCATCATATCAGACTTTTCCTTTTTTTGATGATGATTTGATGATTTCTTTTCCTGCTGAGTCCTGTCACTGAGTTCACACAGGCGCCTGTGTCGGTGCTGCTCTGCCTCGTCTCCAGCAGCAGCAGAGACAGACAGTCACTCCTCCCACACTGTTGAATATTTAAGCTGTAAGTCCCTGTGAAACTGTTTTCTTGTTACATCTGAGGAGGACGCTGTGATAACTGTTTCCCGTTCGGACCAAAATAAATAACAAAGCGTGCATGGAGGGGTGTGTGCATAATAGGGCTGGGTATCATTAAGAAGTTGCCGATACGATACATACCTCGATTCATAGGCCATAATATGATACATATTGCGATACAGGCCACTTTCAATTTGATATGATATATTTCAAATAATTGATACGTTTCAGTAAAAAAATAATGACGAATTGATGGCTATGACACTAAAAGTTTTTGTTAAACCACTTCTTGTGCAAAGTTACTATGAAACTTTGCACAAGAAGTCATCAAAGTTTCATCAAAACAATGAAAATGTCAAATGTGTTGCATAAACGAGTTTCCTTCCACTAAACAAGCAACAAAACTGTAGCACTGTAACAAAATAATTTAGTAAAATATACCAAAAAAATACTCTTGGCGATATATCGATACAGCAGTCCACGATATCGATACTGTATCAGCACCTTAAAATATACGATGTATAAATATTTTGATATTTTTACACACCCCTAGTGCATATCAGCACGTGCGTATCGACCGAACGTTGTATTGAATCGTGAAACCAGTATCGAACGATTCGTTGCATCCCTAGTCAGTATTGTAGATTTTCTTTGCGTAACAGTAACCGAATGTTAAAGCAGATTTATACTACATAATTGAATTTTCAGAGCTTTTAGCCATAGTTGTTTCCCCTTCTCATTTACCATCCTGATACTATGTTTAGAGTGATTCATGCATGTTTGAGTAATCTTTATTCTCCTGTAATTAAGACACCATTTTGCAGATCAACCCCCTTTTTCACCAACACTGCAATACGCCCACTGCCCTGTTCTTACTTCATTCTCTAGTTTTATTTTCTTAATCTGTGATGCGTTTACGCTGACTTACGCTCCCTATGGGCGCAGACATTTTCTAATGCGGAAATCTTTTTAGATCAATATTACAGTTTTACAATTACATCCACAAGTGTCTTAGATTATAACTATATAGCAGAGAAAAGCACTTTTTAAACGACAAGGCTCTGGGTTTTACATACAGTACATCATTGTAGGACTTGGATAATTCCGTTTTAGGGCCTGAACGGTGTTGGGGAAAAAAATAATCTAATTGCGATTTTTCTGGAACGTAAATTTGAACTGATATGCTAATACAATCAAACTGAATCATATTTCAGTTTGTGTACATCTAAACTACAGGGTTAGCAGTCCATTTGTTGTGTCTTTTTTTTTTCTTCTGCTCTAAAGCCAATCCTCGCACATCCTTTCACCAAATATTTTCCTGTTGACAGCCCCCGCCCTGCACCGTTGAGTTTGAGCAGGTCGTCCCTTTGCTGTTGTTAGCCTTACTAGCAGAGCATCCCCCGCTTTCCTATCCGTCCCGTATCAGCGCCGTGCCAGCTATCCAAACAGTCAGCAGGGAGCTCCGTTACACAAGCAGGTTTTGTAAGTTCCACTCTTAAAATATGTAGAGCTGTAGTCCTTGTAGTTGCTTAGTTGCGATTATTTAGTTGATTATGTTTTTTTGCATTTGAATGGCCACAATTAGTAAATCACGCAAGTACCATTTCCTCCACAAAAAAATAAAATAAAATCTCCGGTCTTATTCTGCATACAAACCTACTACCTGTATGTAGTTAAAGGTGCACTGTGTAACCTTTTTTAAACAGCTCTACTTTACATTTAATCAATTACAGTTGCTCAAAAATAACTCAAAAAAAGAGGCATTCTGACTGTGAGTGAGATCACCTCTCCACAGATCTGACCTGTAACTTGGTCCGGTTTGGTCTCCACGAAGTTAGAAAGGTTTAATGCCATACTGTGAAACATTCCAGACAAAGCAATATGGAGAAAAGCATTTGACAAACCCTCCACCAGAAAAGCTGCAACACTGCACTACGGCTGGGTATCATTCAGAAATTGCAGATACAACACATACACCGATACGTAGGCCACGATATGATGCATATCTTGATACAGTGAGCTTTGATTACTTTTCGATACGATTCAATACGATATATTTCAATTCGATTTGATACGATTCAATAAAAAAATCAAGGCTTAATCATGGCTGTGACACTAAAAGTCTATGATAAATCACTTCTTGTGCAAAGTTCATATGAAGTGCACCAATTTTAATCATCAAAACAGTGAAAATGTCAAATGTGTTGCATAAACGAGTTTCCTTCCTATAAAAAAGCAACAAAACTGTAGCTGTAACAAAATAATTTAGTAAAATATATCAAAAAATACTGCTGGTAATATATCGATACAGCAGCCCATGGATACGGTATCATCACACCAAAAGATAGATGTGCACAAACATGTCCTTTAATGTAGTGTCAGTTCATAGTCTTTTTTTTTTTTTTTTTTTTGGTCACTTATCCTTCCTGTATGTATTTAAAATGTGAACAGAATCGTTTTATTAGGATTAGGGTCCTAAATTGCAAATTTAGTCTAATCTTGTCATAAAATTACACAATTTTTTCCAAAAGTTCAGCCCTGTAATCAAATAATTTTGTTGTAATTATAAGGAACTATGTGCAACAGGAGAATGGAGAAGGCGTAACATGAGTTAGATGGAGTTTTAATCTGCCCTGTCATTAATGAAGATTTTGTTCACTAGTACTTCTTCTGTAAGATTGTAATAATTTTCAGATCTTTTACTAGCATCACACCACGCACCCTTTTAGCCGATTAAAGGCCCTAATTTTTTCCCATGCAAAATGTGTCTTGCCCCAGTAAATCTATATAAGCAGCTTTTGAGGTCAAAATTAGAGATCTACCGCTATTGTATTTTCATACCAATAGTTTCTAATTCAGAGCAACTGACGGCCGATAAAATTGATTCTTTAGACAGCTGGTTGGCCAAAACTACTGTGTTTTCCGGGCTAGGCGCTCTCTTAAGCCTCCAACTCCATCGAGAAGCGACTGAGCACCCCACAATCCAGGGCGCCCTATACACGAATCCACTCAGGTGTCCCAGTACGACTTCACAAAGCCGCACCACCAGCAGCGCACGCAAACACACACGGAGCAGATAGCGACCGCGCAGCGAAAAACACCCAATCACACAATCATCACTCCACGCCGACGAGGAACGGAACGGAGGAACGAACCAAAAAGTGAGTCCAATGTGCCACTTCTAGACACAACTGAACAACTAAGTCACTGCGAACACGCCGACAATCCGTTGGTCCCAGACATCACCCTCCCTACACGCCACAACTGAACAAAGCCCAGAGTCACCGTGAACGCCACAAACAAAGTCCCACTGACCCATCTAACTGCTGTGTTTTGTTTAAAGTCCAGTGCTGTTTATTTGTGAAAAAAGTTTGGAAATAGACAATTCAATGACAGTGTGTCTTATAATCCAGAGTGTCTAATAGCCCAGAAAATACGGTAAATATCGGCATATGCTGGAGATTTTTGGTGTGTCTTTTCTCCATGGAGATGTTATTGCTTTGTCTGGAATGTTTCACAGTATGGCATTAAACCTTTCTGTCTTCATGGAGACCAAACAAGACCAAGTTACAGGTCAGATCTGTGGACAGTGTGTGGAATTCCTGTTTTTCTAGTTATTTGAACTATAAAATCTAAGTTAGAGCTGTTTAATGGCATACTTTGGAACATTCCAGGCAGAGTAATGTCATCTCCATAGAAACAAACAAACAAGGTGATGAGCCCCCAACCAAAAAGTTACATAGTGCACCTTTTAAGGCCGATAAAAAGTACATATATTGACCAGATATTTTGGCCAGTTGATGTATTTGTCTGTCTCCAGTCAAAACAAGTCTGCTGCGTGCTGTCTGCATCTAATTATGAAAGATTTTACTGTCCAATAATCTGGAAATGCTTGCATGCTAGTTCTTGTTATCATTGCCGTGACAGTAAAACTCCTCCAAACCACTCTGTTATGAAAAGTGCTTATTAACTCATAGTGGTGAATCATTAGGATGCTCAGAATGCATAAGGTAAGTGAGGAATAATTCTGGACCACTGCAAACTGTTTAAATGAGTATGACAGATCCTCTAATCTTGACTTAATATGGTGGGATAAAACCTGTTGTAGATCTAAATTATAGTTTTACACAAATCGCACAAAATGAAGCAATTTGTGAAGAAAAGTTGGAAAAATATGTTGATATTTACAGGAAGTTCTGTTCTGTTTTAGACAGTCCCACACTGATAACATCACACTGGGAAAATTCTGTTCAAAAGTTCATCACATTTACACAAGAAACACATTTTTCTGACACTTTAAAACAAACACACTTTCTTATATTTCTATTTATCAAACAATAATCTCTGTGTATATTAGAACAGTTTTGGCTGCTAGGTTAGGAAGTACAATTTGAAACCTAAAAAAATGGCCAAACTGGGAAAAAAAAAGGAAAATGTTAAATTATTATATTTAAGACTTTCATTAAAACACACTTTTGTAAATGTGTAGTCTGTCAATCTGTCATAGGTGTTTTAGAATGAACAAGTTCTGTTTTTCACACTTTTAATAGAGTCAAAATCATGTTTTCTACGGCGGTCGGCATCACGCTTTCTACGGCGGTCGGCATCACGCTTTCTACGGCGGTCGGCATCACGCTTTCTACGGCGGTCGGCATCACACTTTTCTGAGACGGTCGGCATCACGCTTTTCTGAGACGGTCGGCATCACGCTTTTCTGAGACGGTCGGCATCACGCTTTTCTGAGACGGTCGGCATCACGCTTTTCTGACACGCTTTTCGACGGTCGCATCACGCTTTTCTGAGACGTCGCTTTTCTGAGACGGTCGGCATGACGCTTTTCTGAGATGGTCGGCATCGTCTGCATGACGCTTTTCTGAGATGGTCGAAATTAAATCTGTAGTCCAATCTGTTATAGGTGCTTTAGAATGAACTTAGTTCTGCTTTTCACATTTTTAAGAAAGTCAAAATCACATTTTTTAAGACTGTCAATTACGTTTTGAAGACTGTTTTTAAGAAGTTATTATATTTAAGATTGTACTAAAGTGTGTTTTAGTGAAATGTGTAGTCCAGTCAGGCATAGGCGCTTTAGAATGAACTAGTTTTGTTTTTCACTTTTTTTTTTTAAGATGGTTGAAACCACATTCTATAAAACTGTCAATCACGTTTTTCAGGATGGTCAAAATCACGTTTTTAAGACAGTCAAAATCTTTAGTCAGCCGAGAATTTCTTTAGCCGACTACACCCCTACACACCAGTCTGCCCTCCGCCTCGCACCACACTACCACCGTCATGGGGCCTAAAGCTGTCTTATGTAAGTCATTAGAAACAGTGCTAACTTCAGAGCCCCGGTTAACAAGCACAAGGTGAGCGCAGTGTTTTTCCAATGTTCCTCCTTACTGAACTGGCACCACTTTAAGTAGATAATACTCTTGTGAATGGAAGGCTTGAGTAGCTCTGAGTAATGCTGTTAAAAAGACTGCAGAGAGGTTAAGGGAATTAGCGTCGAGAATAAAACGTTATTAAGAATAGAATGGGCGGAGAGGGCGAGGAACGCGTCTGAACCAACAAACGGCCTGCATGGAATCGACATGGAAGAGTGTCTAGTGTAAACAGTGCATTTGTTTTGGCGAGCTGTGCGCAGGTATGCCACTCCAAATAAGGTGTGGGATTAGAAGGATTTAGACGCTTCTCACATCGCTTCAGAGCTCCGCACGGTTTTCTGATTTCCTTTATACGTCTTAATTGCGATTTATCTTTTTAAAATCCCGAATCGGCTCAGGGTGCAGGTTTCGCACACATCCAGGAGTATTGACATTTGAGATGAGGCTGAAAGCTGGATTGCTAAACTAATCCAAGAATCCCATGCATTTCAGAACATGTTTGTAGAAGTGTAAACAACGTGGTTAACTCTTTTCTCATGTTAAAAAAAGATACAGATGACGTTCTATTACCTAAATAATTCCAGTTTTTGTGATCACCAATCCAGTTTTTCCATTTCCAAATCCAAATTCCGATACTATAGAGGGATTATCAGACTACGTCACTTCGTGCTCGTCCTGTCTTGTATCATGTCAGTGTCTTGTAGGATTTCATCAGATTTCAGACTCTCACGGGGGCGGGGTCAGTTGTATCGATCAGGTATGAATGAATGTCCGGTTATTGACGTTTGACCCATTTCTTTTTGTCATGGTTCTCTAAATACCTTAAAAACATGCATTGTCATTGTCAGTGTAGTCGCCTCTCCACATCTGACCTGTAACTTGGCCTTGTAGTGTTACTTGCTTGTTTCTTTGGAAATGGATATGTTTAAGGCTGTGTTGTGGAAAATCCCAGGCCAAGCAAAGACATCTCCATGGGAACAAGCAGCTGGCAGACCCTCCACCAGAAAAGTTACACAATGCGCCCCCAAGTATCAACCGATACCGGTGAGAAACTGAAAACAGCATTTATTTTCTTTAAACAAAAATTAAATAAGAAAGCTGCACAGCACATTTGGATCAGTTTTGTTTTAACCATAGGGCCGGAGCCAGAAGTAGCCGGGATTGGGCCTCAAGTTACTTTTTACAGAAAAAGTCAGGCGCCAAGGTCAGAAAGGTTAAGAACCCCTGATGTAGCTATGATTTATCTCTAAAGTACTACAGAGCATCTTAGTGTAAATTCAAGTCCAAACTTTTGGAGACTTTCTGAGCCAGCTACAACAGTAAATAGTCTTTTTTACAACAATATGTCCATCCAAAATATCTGCTGAACCGATATTTTAGAACCGATATATGATCCAGCAAATTTTTCAGGATCTGTACTGATATCCGATACCAGTATTAGATCGGTACATCCCTATTTCTGATTAGAATTCTGCTCAAATTCAAAATGAGGACTTAAGAGAACACTGTGGAGTACTTCCAAATTCAGTAGCATGGCAAAAACAAATTCAGAGTGCATGTTTCTGAATTTGATTGATATGTCCTGGTGGACAATAGTGGGTCCTTGGGGTACATTGACTCCTAAGGGGGTCCGTGGCCTTTGAGAATCCCTTTGTAGTGTTATCATCCAGCATTTAAAAATAGTCAATAACTTTCCTCATCCTTCCTCATTTTGACACTCTGAGTAACGACTTCCTGACTCTTCCTTTCTGTAGTTATCCCAGGTCACGCAGATAGGGTTTAGACTGTCACGCGATTCCCCTTGATAGATGAATGTTCTTCGCAGGGATCAAAATAGCCAACTACAATCACATAAGTGTTCCTCTGCAGCTCTCTGATCGTCCACTTGTTGGGAAATGTGTGTTAAATGCTGCTCGAGTAACCTGCCAGGCTTATACACTGTTGTCCAAACAGATTTGTGTATTTCAGTGACTCGTGATACGAAGGAGCACATTGATCATCAAAATCACAATTCTCTCACCTCAGATTAACAGATTAGTGCTTTGCTCATTGATTCTGCAGAAATCCACAGCGGTTTTAGTTCCCAGTTATCCCCCCCTTTTTCCTTGTAAACAGCCATATTTGTTTTGATAGGTCATATGTGCATGATTCATCTGTGGCCAGAACATCTTTTTTTTTTCTATTATATTGCCATTACGCGAGTCAGTGCTTCGCTGTTTAATGCAACGCTAAGCTCAAATACTCTATGCCAGGGGTGGGCAATTATTTTTTCCATGGGGCCACATGAGAAACAGAAAATATTGTGGAGGGCCAAAATGCTTAACTCAATTCTGCATAATATTAATTGTATTTCTTTATTAAAAAAAGCATTAAATAGCATTGTTTTGATGAGCTGGAAAGACCGGTAAGAGTTTATGACTAGGTTGCCGTACCAAAAATGCCTCTAAAATAAAAGCAATGCAGCTTTAGTCCACGCATGAGGTAAAATTATAAAATGTGTTTATTTTGTAATTCCAAATTAGGCCCTTTTAGCTATCAGATTCAACCAAAGGGCTGTATGCTGGACAATGCCCAGGTCTGTTCTATGCTCACACCTTTCCCCACCCACTCCTCCTATTGGTCAGCCTCTGTCATCCCCTGTGACTGACAGGTAGATTTAACCAGTCACATGTTAGCGATGTGTAAAACAAGCCTGAAGAGGTGTTAGATGTCATCCATGCACCTCTCCTGGGCACTGTTTGAACCCTCATTACAGTGATCTTTAAGATTCTGTACAAGGCTCCACCCACAAGCCTACATCACCCATGCTCCCACATGACAATTCTCTATAAAAAATATAAAAAACATGATACAGAACTGTACACTACAACTTCACAAACCTGATTTGATGTGCTGTAGTTTAATCAGTGGGAGGCACACTGATTGTGTTGTGATAGTGCTCTGAAGGGGAAGTGACTTAGCATAGGGAGCAGAGTCTTTTCTTATAAAACTTGTTAAAACATGTTAATACATTGTTTTCAATGAATATAGCATTTTCAAAACAATCAAGGATGACATATTGACCTAAATATGTCATGTGTTAGCAGTTAAAACCCCACAGAAGTCAAGTAAAGAAGTATATTGTCTTTTCGATGTGTATTGACCACAGTAAAACCAAGCTTGTCATTAGTGTTGTCTTTGTCCCTTAAAGCTCACTGATGACAGTGGAATAGAAATGCTGCTCTTTGTTGGGCTCTGGGACTTTCCCTCGTGCTCTCCGACCCCGCGGGCCTGTAAAGCTCCGATCCGCTGTTCTTCTTCTGTTCTCGCACTGTTTACACACACACACACAGGCTGCTGTTTGTTGCGGTGGAAATGTTTGTTGTGGTTAATCTGGTTGGTTTGTAACATGCAAATCTGCCATAACCAGTGTGGGACAGTGTCCTGTGGGAGTTTGAATACCTCTATGAGTCATGATATTGTTATTACAGAGACATGACTTGTTTGAATTACTGCCACTTTGGAATTGTAATTTGTAGGTAGTTTTTTTAAGTTCTACTTTATTTTAATTATTTTTCTTGATTAACCAGATTAGATTTTGAGTAAAAAAAAAAACACTTGTAATTGAATACATGTAAGGCAGAGCTGTTTAATGTCATACTGTGGAACATTGCAGGCAGAGAAATGACATCTCCATAGAAACAAGCAGATGATGGACCCTCAACCAGAAAGTTATAGTGCAGCTTTAAAAGTGAACGGATTGTAAAATTACAAAAGTACAGAAATGACATTCATTATCACTATAAATTTCTGTTTTGTAAATTTAATCCAATTAATTGGGTGCTTTTTGATGAGTTGCTTATTTGGGATGTAACAATAACCGAAATATCGTGATATCATATCGTCAAAGGTCTCACAATCAATAATATCGTGGGACATCACAATATATCAAATTACAAGGCTCTTCACTTAAATTAATAGTTTTGGTGCAGTAATGGCTAAAACAAAACAGAACTACATAGACTATGATCCTTGATGAAGAAATAACTGTTCTAAGTACTTTTAAATCTTAGTTCTTTGGATTCTGAAGTCTTGTCAAGGAATTTTAAGAGCAAAAAGTAACATATTCAGTTTTATTAGCCTCCATAAAATATCACAATAAATATTGTACTGTGAGATGTATATTTTGAACATTTCGAATTAAGAGATTTAGATATTGTTACATCCCTGTTAACTATACTATATAAGTTTCTGTTATTTAAATTTAATTCAACTTTTGGGAGCTTTTTAATGATTTGCTTATTTTTATCTTATAAACAAAGATGCAACAATAACCGAAATATCGTGATATCTTATTGTCAAAAATCTCTCAGTAATATTGTAGACCAGCACACTATATCGATTCATAAGTCTCTTCACTTAAATGAACCGATATGGTGCAGCAATAGCTAAAAAAAAAAGAGGAAACTACATAGATCATGATCCTTTGCGTCGTTTCAGTGCAGACTGCACAAAGGAATAACTAATAAGCACTTTTAAATCTTAGTTCTTTTGCATTAAATCTCGTCAATTGTAAATCGTGAAAATATCGTTCCGAGAGCTTTGGATATCGTTACATCCCTATTGACTATACTAGTTTCTGTTATTTGAATTTAGTTTGACTTTTGGGATTTGTTTATTTTTATACTTAGATAATACTTTTTACTCAATTTCAGGAAAAAGGATCAAGTCACGGTTGTATTTTTCCGTAGTTTTGTATTTAGCAGCCAGTATTGATACTAAAAAAATTCCATTCACAGGACAAAAATTAACCTTTTCCTGAATACATTGAGAATAATTTTGAGCTGTATCAGACCAAGTATAAGAGCACATAGACTAGTATGGAACCTACCTGGACCACTGAGAATTGGTATTTGTATCAAAATAGTGTTGTTATGATACTTGCAGTTCAAACTCTGTCAGGCTGAAACTTCTAAATAAAGCTATAATATCATATTTTTGCTATTTTTGTTTTCTGGGCCATTTTACTGGCATTTCTTATTTTTATATAACATGTTTGTAGAGTTTGCTACTTTTTTTCACCTCATTGCGCGTTTTTGATGTCGCCCTATATCCTTGAGCGCTAACTGTCCATGTGTTGCATACGTCTGTGTGTGTGTGTGTGTCATAGGTGTGCTGTGTGTGAAGCTAACCTTTTGAATGTGCTGCAGAGCGTCCATAGGCACGCAGAGCAAGTTGAAACAGGGCACATATAGAATAGTGCGAGGCGTGCAGCGACTTGGAGCACAGGGCCAGTATTAGAGCTGAAGGAATGGGCTAATGGTTCACTTCACTGAGGAGAGAGGAGCTTTAAAGAGCCACGGCACAGCAGGACAGCTCCGTGTTTATGTTTCCACTGTTTTTTCTACTTTTCCGCTCTCTGTCACAACCAAGCACAATAAAGAAATCAGCTGGAGCACTGGGCTCTAGGTGAAGCCGGGGTGAAAACAGTTTTATGGACAAATCAAAAGTGCAAAATGATTTCAGTCTTGGGATGGGTACGTTTGAGTTTCTGACAATGGCTTAAACCAGGGGTGGGCAAACTTTTTGACTCGTGGGCTAGAAAGGGTTCTAAAATTTGACGGAAGGGCCAGACCAGGAGCAGATGGATGGAGTTTTTTGGTAATCCACCTCATAAAAGAAAAAAATAACATGGGATATATAGAAAACACATCCCATGTTATTGAAATATCCCATAATTGAAAATCATTACAACAAAATATCTGTCTTTCAAAGTCATTTTATTGAAATGACTCTGAAAAACACTGACAATTATTATTATCATAGTTCAAGTTCAGATGGGCCAGATTAAAAAGATTTGCCCATCCCTGTTTTAAACCAACTGATTAACAGTGAATATTTTTCTTGATAAAAATACAAACTGTATTTCTTTTTTCTTTTTTTTTTTTTTTAAATCTGTGACTCAGTAGAATGCAAATATAGTGATAAAATGATCCATCTCTGCTCTGGGTCATGTGGAGTACTGTCCAAGCAGGGTCACAGTTCCCTCCTCCAGACACACTCGTCTAGAAGGTAATTTATTTCACCAGATTTTGAATTTGGAATGCCTTCGAATTTCTCACTTTGCATTTTTTAACTCAGAAAAAACATTTTTGAATTGTTTTTATTCTGAATGTCAGTTAATGAATGTGTATATTTTGTTTAAAATACAATACAAATAAAATCACCTTTTAAATATTCAGCCCAAATATTTTCAAGCCATCAAATTCAACAGTCAAAATTCACAGTGTAAAATATGCAGTGAAAGAAAAAAATTGCACCAAAGATCCAAGATGCCAAGGCAGAAGCAATTGATCCAAAGTGATTCAATCTAACTTACTAACAAGCTGGAGATGGTGCAGTGAAGTGATCTGATTGGTCAGAATTAGTCTCATCAAAACCTCAAACTCCACCCACAGATGAGAACAGCCAGAAGAAAACCGAATTGATTGCTTCTGTCTTGGCATCTTGGGTCTTGGTTGTAAAATTTGTCACTGAAAATTTTACACTGAATTTTGACTGTTGAATTTTAGGGCTTGAAAATATCTGTGCTGAATATTTAAAATGTAAACTTAAAATTTCAGCAACTAAAATTCAGAATAAAAATAATTCAAACACAATAATTCAAAATCTGATGGAACAAATTATCTTCCATACACTCGTGTCTGTGCCACCTCAGCTGACTGTGTGTAATGGAGCAGCAGCTCTACTCCAAGCTCCTCCCGGGTAGATGAGGAAGGCCATGATGCCACTTGTATCGGAGATGAGTGCAGAATCTTCTCATTCATTTTATTAATAGACCTGTTTTTTTTTTTTTTTAACAAATTCCTGTTCAATATTCATACAGTGGTGATTCATTTTTAGTGGGAAGTTAATGTAATTTATTCCATCACACTGTGATAATCCAGCTGTTAGTGACACATATTTGGTTGATTATAGTATGTGAAGATAGACTAGATCTAGCTGTCGTACTGCTGAGACTGTACTTTCCTATTGTGAGTGACAAAGCCTCTGGCCCCGGTCCCACCTGAGCTGTTTGTTGTTGCTGTCAGTCTGCACATGTCCTCTGCACATGGCCCCAGTGTGCTGGGAGAGGAGCATGTCATCACAGTTAATGAGCTGCTAAAGACTGGCACTGGTTTGGACACAAACACAGTGGAACATCTGGAGTGGTATCTGCAGCCCTCCCCCACGCTCCTCTAATCACTGCCTCACCCACCTCCTCTTTCTCTCGCAGGCCAAACCCATTTATGGAGGATGGCTGTGCCTGGCCCCCGAGGGAACAGACTTCGACAACCCTATGCAGAGATCTCGGGTAAGGACATGTACCGTCATCATTCAAGCATGTACTGTGTATTGGGTTAAACACTGTGTACAGGCAGTGTCTGAGCCCAAACATACACTGCTACAGATGTCACCATATCTGGTTTAACTATTGCTGCACAGAAAGCATGCATTTAAGTAAAGAGACTTGTCATTTGATATACTGAGATAGCCCATGATAATACTGCGAAACCTTTAACAATGCCATATTAAGATATTTCTGTTATTTTTACATTCCTGTCAAAAGAAACAGAAAACACACACCAAAGTTCATGCAGAGGTGCAAATGCAAGAATCAGCAACTTCAAAGTGAAAAAATGCATAGCACACTCAGATGGCCAGTGTCCAAAGCTTTTTAAAATTTTTACTATGCATAGTGTGCTATGCTTTGTTCACTTTTTTAAATAGTTGCATCCCTACATCCAAAAACAACCATCTTGCTTAAGGGGCTTGGTCCCTGATACAACAACAGTACAACCTTTCAGTTGTGGCTTTTCATCTCACTGAGCTTTGCCCAAAACAGATTGTAATAGATACCATTGACTTAAAGATGCACTATGTAACTCATAGTTCCCACGGTCATGGAAATCCTGGAAAAGTCATGGAAATTGAAAATATCATTTTGCAGGCCAGTCATGGAATTTTAGTATCTCTTTCACGCAACTACAGTGTTCTGTTAAGTTCTCATTAGGCTATTCTGATTATTTCTGAACATACTTTTGTTTTAAAGAGACGACAATAAATGCACTGACAGAATTTTGAATGTTAAAAAACTATAATCCCAAACCATAAGGTGAGTGGAAAGGGTTAACATTTCATATTTAGCCCTGAAAGTCTAATCAGTTGTACACATGTAGGTGCTGTAAAGTCATGGAAAATTCACTTTAAGTCATGAAAAAGTCACAGAAAAGTTTTGAAATTATGTCAGTAAAAAAGAGTGGGAACACTAGTGGTAGATTTTCTGGTGGTGGGTCCTGCCTCCTGCTTGCTGTCATGCATTGATTTACCTATGGGTGTTCCATTTTATCCCCACTGAATGATTCTCTGTGCAATCATAGCAATAACTTTAAACTAATTAAGTTTAATGACATACTCTGGGGGAACATTCCTTACATCTCCATGGGGACAGGCAGGTGACAGACCCCCCCCCCCATCAGAAAGTTACATAGTGCACCTTTTAGTATAATCACTAAACACTTAAGTGCTTAAGTAGTATTGCATGAGCAGGACTGCACCAAAATAGAAGACAGACACACATCGTAAACTGTGAGCGTCCAAAAGGCCAGAGTGTGCCCGTGTTTAATGTACTGTTGTGTACAGCTCATCAGTAACATAAGCAGCCTGCAGCAGTGGTCGGGCCAGCTTCCTGTTCCCTCTCTCTGTTACATGCATTCACTGACATCATTTTACTACACAGGCACTATAGGTGTGTTCCACAGACTGTATGAACATAGCTGACCCACTAGCCGTCACGTTCCAAATAAGAAGTGAGCATGGGTGTATTCCATTGACTCCAATTCACTTTAAATTGAAAAACGTTGCTTCTCTCTCTGTAACTGCAGCTGTAATCCTCGTCATTTTGGTCTAAAAATGTTTGTATCAACCTGCTCTACATGATCCTGGTATTTTTATTTCTGTATTTTGTAGGGTTGTTCCGATACGATACCACACATTTTTCAGGTACTGGTATCGGCAAGGTCTCAGACTGAACCACTACCAATCCGATACCGCTGTGTATTTTCCTGAATGGTGACATATAGATGCAAGCAGCCGCTGTTTACCTCGATGGCTATTGACAGACACCTAAAACACGATAATAATGACAGAAGAGAGATTTGTGTTACCTCTTTGATACCTCCATTTAGCCTTTGGTGTGGACACTCAACTTGGTAAAATAATTAAAGCTACCGAGAGTGCAGCGTCAACAGCACTAACTCAGACTTTGTTTACTCTGCAGAATTAGCCATGTGCTCTGAGGATGAGCGTCTTTTTACAGGCCTCAGTTTTTTTTTATCCATGCACTGCGGTAGAAAGTAGAGATCTAACAATAACTCAAATACCGTGATATCGTATCATCAAAACTCTCTCAATAATATCATGGACTGTCACAGTATATCGAATTACAAGTTCCTTTGCTTAAATGCATGGTTTTACAGTAGCAATAGCTTATA
This sequence comes from Boleophthalmus pectinirostris, assembly GCF_026225935.1. Classification (NCBI taxonomy): domain Eukaryota; kingdom Metazoa; phylum Chordata; class Actinopteri; order Gobiiformes; family Gobiidae; genus Boleophthalmus; species Boleophthalmus pectinirostris. The sequence goes on from NW_026571047.1 coordinate 4,249,836, forward strand.
AACATAAACTACATATCCCATGATTCATTTTTGTGCAGACAACATGAAGAAAAGTTATTTACTTAAATTCTTGGGATTATGACGGAAATAGTTCACACCAACTTCACACCACTGTAGAAAAGATTTTAAAATCTTAATCTTATCTACAGTTATGACAGCCTATTGCCTACGATAGCGTTACATCCCTAGTAGAAAGTACCGTATTTTCCACACACGCATAGCTCTTAAGGCTCCAACCCATCAAAAAAACTACTATGCGCCCCACAATCCAGAGCGCCCTATACACGAATCCACTCGGGTGTCCCAGCATGACTTCAGTAAACTACAAAGCCGCAGCATCCGCAGCACACGCAAACACACACGGAGCAGACAGAGACCATGCAGCGAAACACTCCCACAACTACACTCATCATTCCACGCCGACGAGGAACAGAACGGAGGAACGAACCGAAAAAGCGAGTGCAATGTGCCACTTCTAGACACAACTGAACAACTGAGTCACTGCGAACACGCCGACAATCCAGTTGGTCCCAGACAGCACCCTCCCTACACGCCACAACTGAACAAAGCCCAGAGTCACAGTGAACTCCACAAACAAACAAAACCACTCACCCATCAAACTGTTGTTTCATTGAAAGTCTGGTGCGCTTTATTTGTGAAAAAAGTTTGAAAATAGACCATTCAATGACAGTGCGACTTATAATCCAGAGCGCCTAATAGTGCGGAAAATACGGTACATATCCCATGATTCATTTTGGTGCAGACAACATGAAGAAATGTTTTTTACTTGAATTCTTGGGATTATGATGTAAATAATTCACACCAAAATCTTGTCAAGATAAAGATAAAAGCAAAAAAGTTTCCTATCTACAATTATATTAGCCTCTCTAAAATACCGCAATAAATATTGTGCTGTGAGATGCATATCATGACAATATCGTACCGAGAGATTTTGATATTGTTGCATCCCTAGTAGAAAGTAATAAAGAAAAGTATAAATACTTAAATCAGTACTACTTATCATCAAGATCATTATAGATTTCTCTAATATTTTAGTACTCACAATCGCCTTAATAGCCTTAGTGTACTTCTTCATAGCTTTATTATCGGACTGGTATAGGTATCGACGAGTACATCAAGGCCAAGTATCAGGATCAGATTGCAAAAAAGTGGTATTGGAACAACAGTAACATTTTGACCGTAAATCAATTCCTATTCCTAAAATGGAACTCGGCTCAAAATTCACCTCTATAACTATCAGCCTCACTGAGCTTCGTTTGACTGGAGCTGAACTTCATACAGTCTATGGGTGTTTTGTTTGTGTATTTTTGTATTGTACTCTGATCATGGTCCTTGTGCGTTTGCAGAAGTGGCAGAGGAGGTTCTTCGTGCTCTATGAACATGGCTGCCTGCGCTTTGCACTCGACGAATCGGTGAGTTTATTTTTTATTTTTTATTTCTTTTACAGGTTTGTCAAAAGGAAAGCAAACATGCACTAAGCCTCCGTCACAAAGGCCCAGCAACTGTGACCAGTGTACAACGGTTTTTCAACACATCAATCATAACATCTCCATTGTGAGTTATTTTCAATCAATCAACCAGCCTTTATTTTTAGAGCCCCTTACAACACTGAGCGTGACATAAGTACTTTCCAGTGACATCAATCAAAGCCATAGAAAAGCATTAAACTATTATACATTACATACAATAGTACAAACAGTAAACAAGTGCGTTACTGTTAACCCTTCCAGATCTAAGGGCAATTTTAGTACATTTGTCCTCGCCTGGATTTTTATTTTTTTTAATTAGTTTTGCTATTAAAACTCTCCCTTTTACCCCCTAATTAAGTGTTATACATCCTTTTTTCAGTACAGCCTGTTTTTTCACAATCTGCTGCTGGAGTTGTGTCATATGACTGTAATAAAAACGATAGGACCATAAATTCAAATGAGGAGAAAAAAAAAAAAATCAGATAGTCAAACTCACTCTTTCATACAAAACACACAGTAAACATGTATAAGTGACTTTTTGGACATACAAAATGCTTAATTTAGGACCTTAGCTACAAAAGTGCAAAATATCAAGTCTGTAAGTAAACAAAAAATATCCTTATTACCTCAAAACAAAACAAAAGTGCAATCGCCTCATGACTTTCCTTGTGTCAGTCATGTTTACAGCTGGTGTCAGGTCCAGGACACAGAGCCACATCACTTCCTGCATTTCCATGGACTTTATTACATTTGGATTTGGACATTTGGACTGAATTAAACTTTTCAAATAAAAATAGCAAGAGATGTGCAATTACACAGACCGAGGTGCGTAATTTGCCATTTATTTGAGAAATAGCTGCACTTAGAGCAGCTTTTTCAATTGTTAGGAACACAGACGCTCAGAGCATCGACCATTTTGACTCACTACACTCTTTGGCAAAAATTAACCAATAAAAAATGGATGGAGCGTATGAGTTTAGCGGAAAATTCCTACTGGGCACTTGTTTTCCCTACGTTATCACGCAGCATGTGATGTAGGATAATGCCGGAAATATGCTCAGAAAACCACTTTTCTCTGCTTTTTGTGGAGGAAAAAAAAGTTTCTATTTTTTATCACTGGAAAGTTGGTTATATAAAAAATTCCCAGGCATCGTAGGCGATACCGTCGGTCTAGAAGGGTTAAAAGCCTAGATTTAAAAACGCAGACTATTTTGTGATTGATGTGATGAATATGACTTTACCTTTTATACTGATTGCAGATTGAATTTTTTGTTTTGAAGTTTTATCGAGAATCATGTAAAAACTGCTTGTGACCAGACTATCTACTGGTGTTGTCTCGTATGGTGTATTATAAGAGCAAGCGAACTGTGTTGTACCTGAATTTTACAGTTTTTAAAAACATGAAAAACAAAATTAGTTCATTTTAAACAGTTTGCAGCGGTCCAAAATTATTCCTCACTTACTTATGCATTTTGAGCACCCTAATTTTTCACCATGAACAGCTTACAAGCACTTTTCTCTTCAAGACTAGAGCAGAGTTTTGACAGCACAGTAAAGTTAACAACAGCTGACAATTTCTGATTATCAGACAATAAAACGCTTTCTGAAGATACAGACTGTGCCCAACAGAGTGATTTTGACCTGCAGAGCTGCTTACCACGGATGGGACGAGACACAATTTCCACAAGGCGAGACACGAGATTGGGTCCATGAGAACGAGACAAGACGAGATTTTAATATGCTGTATTTTTTGGACTCTGGAGAATCTCTGGAGATAAACCATAGATCTGTGAGGTAAACGGAGCGCTGCTTCCTCTCCTGTGTCTCTGTCGTCAGACTCAGCATCAGTTCCAGTTAGAATTATTCTGGCCTTTCTGAATCCCCACAGGATGGTTTTGGTGTCATTGAAGTTCAGGCTTTGTCGATTCATCTAGTAACTTCCAGGAAAGTTTCATGGCGCACCCGCCCGGTTCCCGTGAAGCTGTACTCTCCCTCCACGCTTTCCGCCAGTCAATCACAAGTCTCTCGCTCACTCCAAATTTTCTTTCTGCTGCTCCATTACCGTTTTATGCTGCATATTTCACTATTTACAGCAAGACAGCTGCTTTTTATACAGTAGGCATGCGCAGTAGAGTGAAGTGACAGTGGTACAGGAGTAATAGTAGCATCAGATACTGACAGACAATACTAGAGCGCCCTCTCGCAGCTGTCAGTCTGAAAATTTTAATATTTAAGTCGCACCGGAGTATAAGTTGCAGGAAATACCCAAACATGGAAAAAAGTGCGATTTATAATCTGAAAAATATGGTAATTCCTAATCTCTTTCACGTTTCAGTTTTGGCCTCAAATTTATTTATTTATATTCTTTATTTGATTTCATATTTTTGTTTCCATTCTAGTATCGCTCTTTTGAATAAGAGATTTAACTCACCAGCACGTGACCCTTTTTTGTGCAATCCAAATGTAAACACTTAAACAAAAAAAAAATGTCAAGAGAATCTCTTGTGGCATTTTTGTCGCACGAGACTTGTCCCACGATATATCTGTACTGAGGCAAGACACGTTTTACTCGATACATAGAAACAAACCAAATCCAGGCCCTTTAACACAGAAACATAATAGATGTGTAAATGTGTGGGGCTCAGAGCCCGTGGAGAACTCCGGCCGGTGCCAGTGTGCCCGTGCCAGCTGTTTGAAGTGAATCTCTAGTGTCTAGAGCACAATAGGAGGAAGCCCAGTGCGTGTGAGTGCATATGTGTGTGTGCACGGGTTTATGTCATATTGTGAGGACGTAAAATCTGTACGTACTCGCGAGATGGGGAGCTGACTGCTATTATTAGATCAACATGATGACCTAAAGTTATGGGTTGAAATAAGTTAAGGTTAGGGTTAGTTTTACGATACTAAAATTTTAATCTTATTTGAAGGAAAAAAAATAAATAAAATTTAGACAATACTGACTTTCAACATTAAATTACTTTACTTTCTTTATTGCCATGTGATCTTATATCTGTGTAATCCCTCAGTGAGTACTACTACACTACTATACTATGTGTTCTTATACTTCTGATACATCTTAAGATCATTCTAAAGCTACTAAGGAAAGGTTCATTTCTGTCCTGTGAATGGGACTTTGGTATCGACACCTGCTCAAATTAGTTAATCAATACTAAAACTAGTATTGAAACTAGATACTATCTGATTTTCAATAGTTAGGCTGTAGTGACTGTAGTTAATGTGCATAGGTCTGTCACAATAACTATTGTTGATGTACAATATAATGTTTCATCAATTCTTAAGATTGTAATTGGGGGCGTGCAAAAATATTGAAATATCGATATATCGTATTGTTTAATGTGATTGTACAGTATCTATATTGGTAATATTTCGATAGAGCAGTCCCCAAGAGTATTTTTTTTGGTATGTTTTACTAAATAGTTTTGTTGCAACTACAGTTTTGTTGCTTGTTCAGAGGAAAGAAACTCGTTTATACAGCACATTTGACATTTTCAATGTTTTGATGATGAAAATGTTTGTGTTTCATATTCACTTTGCACAAGAAGTGGTTTAACAAAGACTTAGTATCACAGCCATGATTTAGCCTTTATTTTTTACTGGACTGTATCAAATCAATTTGAAATATATTGTATTGAATCGAAAGTGCACTGTATCAAGATATGTATCGTATCGTGGCCTGTGTATCGAGGTACGAATTGTATTGGCAACTCCTTAATGATACCGAGCCCTAACATTTATACAGAACACCTCTTTATAACAACAAACCCTAAAACATTTTAACTCTACACTAATCTTTTTCTCCAAAAAATGTATCCATAAAACATGAGCTGCAATGAATAAATAGTGTATAAAATCACAATGTGCAAAAGTCTGCTGGTATTTATTGTGAGTTACTGATATAATAATTATTTTACCTATTACCACACAAACGTTAGTGTACAATAAATATTGACCCTTAAAAATCAGTGTTTAATCTGTAGGGCTGCAACATTTAATTTAGTATCATGACTACAAATAAGTTCTATTTTTGGATAACTGGAATCATTAACTCAACTATACAGACTCTAAAATGCACATCAAAAGACTTTTTATAACAAAGACAGCAGCATTATTAAATCAAAATGAAAAATAAAATATAAACAAAGCAGTACACAGCTACTAAGCTAATTGTTAGTTGCAGCCCTATCCCTGATTTACCGACCCGTAACTTGATTTAGTAATTATCATTATAGGTTTAAATGGCTGACCACATAGCGTCATTTCCTAAGTAATTTTTTGGCCAAATTTAGTTTTCGGTCTCGTTCTACTCTCCAGACCCTGCTGCATCTTTAAGTGAATCAGAAATCATGTTACAGCCAAAAAAGCACAAACTGTCGCAGTCATCTTTCAGTTTGTTTTTGTATTTTCCCTAAAACCTCAAAAAAATGACGTGATGTGATTATCCTACGTGGCTAAACTAACAACAACAAACAACAACAGCAGAATATAAGTCAATGTAATGTCCGCACAAAGGCTGTAAACATGACTTGTGTGTGCGTTGTGTTGTGTGTGTGTGTGTGTGTGTGCGTCTCCATCGGGCTGTGTTTCCAGTGACACCCTCTGCCTCCTTTCCTCTCATTGTGCGGCTGCTTCCAAAACGGGCCGCTCCATTGTGCTGGGGCCTTTTCATGTGCAGCTGAGCCAAGGAGAAGTGGGTCAGAGAAGGAGCCTCAGGAGACCGACTACACTCACCACACACTCAACACTTTTGATGTCATTTCAATGGTTATTAATATTCATCATTGAACAAATCATCAAAACATTGAGGGTACAAAGGAAAATCTCAAAAACAAAGACTTAATGATTGGGTATTTTACTTAACTGCTAAGACTTAACATATTTAGATCACTGTGTTCTCTTTTATTGTTTTGAAAATGATACATTCACTGAGAACAATATATTAACATGTTAAATTAGTTTCAGTTTCATTTTTGACATTCTGAGTCCCTCTCCCTTGCTCCTCGCACTAAGTAACTCCTCCTTCAGAGCGCCGTTGTGACACAATCAGCGAATGAAACTACTGCACTACGTTTTGTCAAGTTGTAGCGTACAGTTTTGTATCCTGCTTTTGTATACAGTGATCCCTCGTTTAGCGCGGGGGTTATGTTCTAAAAATAACCCGCGATAGGTGAAATCCGCAAAGTAGTCAGCTTTATATTTTACAGCACCGCACCTGCCCGTTAACCCCCAAGATTATATCAAACTTTTGCACTGCCTCCGCCACGCACTGAACCAAGACTGAACCAAGACTGAACCAAGACTGAACCAAGACTGAACCAAGACTGAACCAAGACTGAACCAAGACTGAACCAAGACTGAACCAAGACTGAACCAAGACTGAACCAAGACTGAACCAAGACTAACCTTGGACTGATACAGGACATGAAGAGGAAGACTAAACCAGAACTGAACTACAACTAAACCAGGACTAAACCAGAACTGAAACAGGACTCACTGTTGGGACGGGCTCGGAGGTGACTGCAGGAGAAAGGACCCGTGCAGAGCTCTGCACCTCACGGAGGTAAGAGCGGCAATTGCGCTTTGCGAACAAACTGCTCGGTGTTCTCTTTCTTAAGTCCAAGATTAGTCCTGGTTTAGACCTGGGTTAGTCTTGACTCACCTGTCTGTAATTACTACCCGCCTGTAATATGCAGTACCTGTTCATATGCTGTAAAAAAAAAAAAAAAAAAAAAAAAAGCTAAATTGCACACAAAAAAATCCGCGAAACAGTGAGACAGCAAAAGTTGAACCTCGATATAGTGAGGGACGACTGTATTTATGAAAATTGGCCATCTAGGAGTGTGATGTAGGGTTGTGGGCTGAGTCTTGCACAAAACTGTTCTGCTAACCCGGGAGAGATCGTCCAGTATTTTAAGCCAAAGATGTTTGTTTTGTCTTATGAACTTTAACTTCTTAGGTTCTTTTTAAAGACAATGCAGTAAAGTGTATTTACCTTGTTGACATGTTTCGGCTGCTGCTGCAAGCATCTTCACAACTGTCACCGGTGTTGGTGGTGACGTGTCGTATATCAGCTGTTGTTACTTCCTGTAGGTGTGGTCAGCCTGATGGACCTGTCACGTCGCTCAGACTAACCATGCCTCACATCGCCCGATGTTCTCTGGAGGAGGTTGCCCCAGGTGTGTGAAAGGAGGAACGCTCCGCTACTCCGCTCTGCTTCTTTTGTCCATATTCAAACCAAACGGCTATCACGCATAGGTCTGCACAATATAGGAAAAATGTTGAAATTGCAAACAATAGGAATAATGTAGTCGGCTACTTGGGGAATACTTTTAAGGTTTTTTTTTAGCTCATCATTGATAACAATATATCATAGAATTTTTACCAACTTAGAAGTGTGCAGTTCAAAGGAAAGGACACAAGTAAGGGACTGCTGAACTGTGTAAAATGAGCTGTTTGTTTTTCCTTGATCCATGGAGACTGTAAGAGGCAAGCTGTGCAGCTAGCTGAGGATCAAGCTATGGGCATTTGAGATATTACAGGCTTTTTACACCATATGTGACAACAAAAGTGGCAGAACACCTTCCAGAGGAAATACTTGAAAGGAATAAATCATTTCATCATTGACCAAAACACCAGAGATGACTAAAAGGCCTTTCCTTTGTGTTCACCTGGACACTGCTGTGATTCAGCAGGACACAGAGGAGGGACTCTTTTGTCTCTTCCTCAAACTGCCCTGACACAGAACTGTTCAAAGTTCATATTTTAAATGTGACCAGAAGAATTTGACATACAGACTCAAATATGAATTGACAAACTAATACAAGAATCACATTTTAGAACATGTCTGTACTGCTCTAACCTACTGGGTCAGTGTTTTTTTTTTCTCCCTAGAACAAGGCAGGATATTTTATTGGTGGAAGAAAATTATGGTATCTCAAAAATTACATCCGTTCAAATTTCGAGCCCTAATCCCACAGAGCAAGTATCGATGTGCTTGTGGTATTCTGACACAACATAGAGAATTTCTGCCAATACCCATTTTATGAAACCTTGACAGACCCACTGAGATTGTTTTATGGAAAACATGTACCCACTCTCATTATTTACAGAGATTACAGCAGCGCTAGTATATGACTGTTTATGAGCATATCCATGTGTGTTTGGCATGGAGACGCAGGCGCCCATCCACTTCAGATCATTAGTTCTTCTCCTCCACTTTATTCAGGCTGTAGAATTACTTGCAATCATGTTTGTCTAGAAAATACCTGCAGGCCCTCATTGTCCTGAAATGTGTTTATAGAGCTGTGGAAAGAATCAGCTGAAGTATGCTTAAACAATACCAAAGAAGTCAAACTTGCTAATGGAGATGTCTCAGCTTTGATGTGAAGACAGAAATCATGGATTAAAATCAACTGACTCTCTCCCCTGGACTCAGGTCTGGTCTCAGGTTTGGTGTTTATGGTTACGACGCTCCAGCTTTGTCAGTTCTGATACAGATTTCGAGTGGTACATAGAAACATAGAAACATATTCACAGTGGAGGCTTTAGGTGGAGAAGAAGATTTTCTGATAGATGCATAATCCATGTATCATTTGTTCATTCGTTGTACAATATAAAACAAAAAATAAGAAAACAAAACAAAAACAAAACAAAAAAACTGTGATTTGTTTTTTCAGTTTTTGATTTTGTGTTTAAATAAATAATGGAAAAAACAGATAATGGCTGTTTCTCATTTTTGTGACTTAAACTGCAATGCCGGACTTTTGCGCCGCATATGGACTGAACCAGGTCCGGGGCTGAGACCGTTGCTGAGACCGTTGCTGAGACCGTTGCTGAGACCGTTGCTGAGACCGTTGCTGAGACCGGGGCTGAGACCGGGCTGAGACCGGGCTGAGACCGGGGCTGAGACCGGGGCTGAGACCGGGGCTGAGACCGGGGCTGAGACCGGGGCTGAGACCGTTGCTGAGACCGGGGCTGAGACCGGTTTTGTCCCGTTTTGGTCTCGATTCAGTCCCGGTTTAGTCCCAGTTTAGTCCCGGTTTAGTCCCGGTTTAGTCCGTATGCGGCGCGAAAGTCCGGCATCACAGTTTAAGTCACGAAAACGGGAAACAGCCGTTATCTGTTTTTTCTATTATTCATTTAAACATAAAATCGAAAACTGAAAACAATAAATAATCATTATCTGTTTTTTCATTTTGGTTTCAGAGACAAATAATGAAGAAAACTATTGTTTTTTTGTTTTCTTATTTTTGGTTTTACATTGAACAACGAATAAACGAATGATACACGGATTATGCATTTTATATAAGTTTGACAGAGCTTTACAGGCTTTATAAAAAGGCTTGCAACACAAATTTTAGGTGTGTATCACAATGACATGTTATCGAAGTGATAAAAATACTCAATATGAATTTGCAGTAAAAAGTTCTGCCTAATGATAAGTAGGGCCAATTCAACCATAGTTTAGACATCCTGCTTTATCTCTAATTATGTGTCCTAGATCAACCGATACCAGTGCAAAGACAGAAGAACAAAAATAAAATCAAAAGCAACTACAAATAATTCAAATATTATGAGACTTTCTGAGTTAACTTTGGCCAGTAAATTGTCTTATTAAATCAATTTATCACAAATATTTTAGAATCATATCAATATCAGATACCAGTATTGGATTGGTGCATCCTTATTGGAAACTGTTTTAGTTGAGAGGAAGACACAGTAAATATGCACAATTATTGGCATTTGAGGAAATTAAGAGAATACATGAGTTTAGCTCACAAAAATAAAAAGAAATGGCAAAATAACGATCCAATTATGAAGTGAGTCATCAAAATCTTTCAGCAGCTTAATCCAATCAACCTAATTTATTGTATCACAAATGTTTTTTTTAGCTAAACGAAATAACATTTAACTTTCCCAAATATAGAAAAGAAGTTGACAGATGTGAAAGAATTCAAGTAGCAGTTCATAGTTTGCTCATTTAAGTGCATATTATCAGCTGATGGAACCAGTTTGCGAAGCTGACGTCAGGTCCTTTCTTACCCGGGAGGCAGCGGGGTGCTATCTGTCCTCCGTAGAACCTCCTCATGCACAACTATTCAGCAGCAGCAGAGAAGAGAGCGTCCACATGCCCTTATTTGGTGAACTGCAGCACCACAGACCCGGCAGCGCACGGACTCCCAGAACCAGGCTCCAAAAAAACCCATAGAGCCAGACATTCCTGAGACAACCAGAGCTCCCGATGCCGGCCGCTAATGGATCGTACAATTCAACAACGATTCAACAGCACTACAGCGGCCGCCAAGGTTTAAGACTAGACTAATTAAAAAGACATGGCGAAACAGGAAGTAACACAAGAGTGATGGAGAGGGAGACCACCATGGAAGTAGGCAAAGGGGCTATGGCCTTGAGCACACTGACTCCACTTGGAATTGGGACCAAAAACAATTCACAATTTTCCCCTTGTGATCAATCATGATTTTCTATTCAGTTTTGTTTTGTGTAATTGAAAAGTACATTTGCCACGTTTCCATGATGTTTTTTAATTCCAAAGTAATTATTCTGAATTAAATTGTTCAGAATTAAAATAATCTCCTACAAGTTTACATGGACATAATCATTCCAAATTGAGGTTTACATGGAAAACACATTAAATCGCCTTGATTTAATTCTGGTCAACATCTGGGAGTGTTCTGATTGGACAGGGACACCGGCGTATTTAGGTTGACCGGAAGAAAACACACACTTCAGCTGCTACCGGCTTTTTTGTCATCTCGGTTTGTCGTTACTCCACGGACACAAACACGATCCAAACTTTTCCTCAGTCGATCAGATGATAATTGCGCAGCAGCTGGAGAATTCTCTCATCACGCTTTACGTCTGTCAGTTGAGGAGGAGAAGGGAAGAGTGTCGGAGAAGGGAGGAAGAAGACAAACTGAGTGTGAGGCTGCTCTACCTCAGCCCACTCCCACATCCCGCTCACAAATCCAAAGAGACGTAGATGAAAGTCCGAAGCCAGGACTGGTCAGACGGGCGACCACACTGAACGACAGGAATTATTTTTAAGAAAAATAAACATTTACATGATTGAGAAATACATTAATTCGGCTTTAAAATCAGAATAAACCACCCACTTACTTTAATTTACACTAACCTTCCCATTTTCATTATGAATTAAGTGTTTACGTGGTATTTTTCAAGTGGAATTAATTTTTATGCAGAATTAAATTATTTTAATCGGAATTAAAGCTCTCATGTAAAAATGGCATATCAATTTTTCCTGAACATGAACAAAAACAAGAAAAAAAAAGTACTACAAACACATCTGGACCTGCAGGTTGTCAGAGCCTTAACCTGCAGATAGAAACACATCCTACATTTGTCTCATTCTCAGTTTATGGACAGACCATGTCTCATGTGAAAGCTCAGAACCTCCAGAATTCCCTCCCTGAGCTGCAGGGGCTGCACTAGCACTGACTCATTATGGGCTGCAAGTGCTGGGGTTTAGGAAGTGACCATTCGGATCAGAGGTTTAAATCAACTGAATTTCAGCTGGAACTGGCAGAGACTCACAGAAGGCTCATTCTGCTTTCTGACATCATGGCCAATGTTTTTATAAATGGATCATGTTTATAGAATTTTAAACACAAATCTTTCATACAGTTCTTTTAACACAGAACATAGTCACATTTCTTCTTCCAAAGTTTGTGTCTGCTCCAAACCACAGACTTTTACTGACAGAGGATTGGCTGCAGACCTCTCCATTAAAAGACCCAAGCTTATCTTTTACAATAAGAAACGTCTAAATCTTGATTAAACTGAGATTAAATGCAAACCCCTACTCCACAGCCTCCACTGTCCCACCGCATCTCACACAAGTCCTATTTATAGTTGTGGGAATGGTGGAAAACTTGTGTCATCACCCGTTTATCACATTTCGCATCACTCATTTCAGAGGGGCCAGTCATATTCCATCAGCCCAGGATTCCAATCATCTACCAGAGTTAATTCCACCAGTGTTTGGGGTTAACTGCCCCAAGAGATGCACAAGTCATATTTGTAGTTTGACAATAACAGAGATACACTTGTAAAATATAATCCATAATCAACTACTAGTGCTTATGTGTGTTTATGAATGTCCTGTGACATATCTTCTGACTGAATAACCAATGTGCTGTGCTTTCACCTCAGGAGTGGTTAGTGGTTCCATTCTCATGTAAGTCAAGCTAAGCTTGGGCTTACCGTGCTTAAAGTTCCATTCTGTAACCTTTCTCGGGTAGTGTTCAGCACCTGCTTGTCTCCACAGATGATATTGCTTTGTTTAGAATGTTTCGTAGTTTTATGGTGTTAAATGTATATATTGCTACAGGGATGACAAATGACACCATCAGACAAACAGATCAGATCTATGAAGAGGTGACCCTGCCCACAGGATGAATACATGTTTTTAAGTTGTGCAAAACAAAACAATGCACCCGCAGTTGGATCTTTGCAGTTGATCAAATTTAAATCAAGACTGAGATTGTCATTCATCAATTTGAGTGTAAAATAAAGTGATTTTTGTCATATCTCCAAGCCTTAAGTGTAATTGAATAAATGTATAATTAGTTTAAATGTAACTGTGGTACATCTACCGCAAAGCTCAAAACTCCATGGAGTCATGCAAGTAAAAAATCTGAGTTTTACTCAAATTTTTGCATACAATTTATGCTAAAAAAAAAAGAAGTTGTAAACAATTTGAAATGGCAAGACTAAATGTATGGAATAATGCATAGAGTATGGAGACTGTTAAGATCTCAGTGTAGCTGCGGGAAGCCTACTGTTACCATGGAGCTTATAAAACAGCACTTTGTTAGCGCAGACTGAGTTAGCCTGTGCCTTTAGCTTTACTTCACGCTGCTTTATTTGGTCTCATGCTGAAATGTATCAAACTTTCTACTGTCATAAAAGTAGTGTAAAGATTCTCACATGCAGACAGTGTGCGTTTAATAGGAGTCTTGAGTGGTGTCGGGACCAGACGGAGCGAGCTCTGGAACTGTGTGAGAAAGTAGTCTCTTTTAATAATATCCCAGAGCTCAGCTATAAATAGCTTGACCGTGGAAGCACACAATGGGAGGATATGGAACTGTGTTAGGCTTTCAGGGTTAGCCTTGGTCAGAATCTCGCCATTGTTTTGGTGCTAATCAGTTAATATGTTACTAGCCATCTAGCCTTTTTAGTAAATGGCACACCCAAAACACTGGTTTATATGTTTGTTGTTGTTTGTTTATTGCATATCTATGAGAACTGGATAGTACTCAATAAATTAAGTACTTAAAGGTGCACTATGTAACTTTTTGGTTCTGAGTCTGCCACCTGTTTGATTCCATGGATACATCATTGCTGTGCCTGGAATTTTCCCCAGTATAACATTAAACAGCTCTATCTTACATTTTTTCAATTACAGGTGGTTTTATAGCTCAACAATACCAAGAAAAAAACGACATTCTGGTCGCTTCTCCTCAGATCTGACCTGTAACTTAGACCGGTTTGGTCTTCATGAAACTAGAACGATTTAGTACCATACCATGAAACATTCCAGACAAAGCAATGACATCTCCATGAATGACCGTCCACCAGAAAAGTTACACAATTGGGAGCCAACTTTTTGGTTCCTGAACGCTCTGATTTTCACTGTGAACACGTCAGTCAATTTGAGATTAGGTGCGGGAACCAACACCAGCAAAGTTCTGTCTGAAAACGCTACCTGTTGATCCAACTCAAGTACTGTATTTGACAGTGTAACATAGCGTATTCATGTAGTAGTGTAACTTAGTGTATTAATGTAGTAGTACTTTAGTTTCCGCACTATTAGACCCACTCTTAAGCCTCCAACCCCATCAAAAAACGAATGTGCGCCCCACAATCCAGAGCGCCCTATACACGAATCCACTTGGGTGTCCCAGTACGACTTCAGTAAACTACAAAGCCGCACCACCCGCAGAACATGCAAACACACACGGAGCAGACAGCGACCGCACAGCGACAAACACACCCGCAGACACACTCATCACTCCACGCCGACGAGGAACGGAACGGAGGAACAAACTGAAAAAGCGAGTGCAATGTGCCACTTCTAGACACAACTGAACAACTGAGTCACTGCGAACACGCCGACAATCCGTTGGTCCCAGACACACCCTCCCTACACGCCACAACTGAACAAAGCCCAGAGTCACCGTGAACGAACAAACAAACAAAACCACTCACCCATCACACTGTTGGGTTTCCTTCAAAGTCCGTTGCGGTTTATTTGTGAAAAAAGTTTGAAAATAGACCATTCAATGACGGTGCTTTCTTATAATCCAGAGCGCCCTATAGTGCGGAAAATATGGTACTTAATTAAGTAATGTCACTCACTGAGAGCATGACAGAGGTTGACCAATAAGAGCTGTGGGAGGGGAAAAGTGGCTGTGTTTGAGAATAGAGCTGCACGAAAAGCACTGATTCATAATATAACGATATCATCAAAGAGCTAATCATCAAATACAATCACAATTCTGTTTTTTATTTTCATTTACCTGCTAATTTAGTTTACACAACCATACTTTCAAATGCATTTCTTACATCAGAAATGATATAACAATGACGACAGTTTTATAAGGTCACAATTTCGAGCTGTCTACCTCCTCCTACCCAGACGCTCAAATGATCCAAAGTATGTGGGTGAGTTGATTAGCATAGTGGTTCGGCGAAGTCCTCCTGTGTGAGTGTGTAAAAGTCCATATTAGGCCGGGCCCGGAGGGGTTCAGACGGGCCTTAGAAGGAGCGGGGAGCACCTGGGTGACATGTGCTCCCACTCCTCTCTGATCTGACAGGAAAGCCTGGCTCTACTGGATGTAAACAAACTGGAATAGCTGACTAATACCTATTTTTATATTTGGCCTATGCAGTGTGATAGAGAGCAGGCAAGAGGATGATATTAAATGTTGATTGTGCAACTTTCTGGACTTTTTCTCCATGGCGATGTTATTACTTTGTCTGGAATTATTCACAGTATGGTATTAAACCTTTCTATCGTCAAACCAGACCGAATTAAAGGTCAGATTTCACTCATTTCTTCCCCTCTGATGTACCAAGACACAGAAATGACTGTCTCATGCAGTTATCTCTGCATGGTCCTCATCAAACTCCGCCCACTTTGTACTTTTTTTTTCTTTTCACTCTTCGTAATGCGTCATGACAGATGTTTGGGATAGTGTCAGGCAGTTGAATCTCCCGTGATTTTTACAAACAATATGTGTGATTGGACACGTTGATGGTTTCTGTCAGTGGTTTTTGTGTTTGCTATTACACGACAGAATGCTTTGCCAAATGCACATGTTATGTCTTTCAGTCGTATTTTATGTTCCTTTTATGTTGCACTTAAACTGAATCATATAAAGGGCTTTTATTGCAACTATATGAAAATAAAATCAAGTAAAAACTCACTATATGATTCCCTTGTATCATTACATGCAAGTAATTTGGTCACATTTACCTTCGTTTGACATTTGACCTTTTTTTTTTTTTTTTTTTTTTTTTGACCCTCTGTCTAGTCCAACTTTGTTCTAATGTGTCTGTGTTGTGTTGTGTTGTGTACAGCCCAGCACACTGCCCCAGGGCACCGTCAACATGAACCAGTGCACGGACGTGATCGACGCAGAGCCCAAGACCGGCCAGAAGAACTCCCTATGCATCATCACGCCCGAGCAGGAGTACTTCATCAGAGGGGAGAACAAGGAGATCATCAATGGGTATGCGCGACCACATGCGCATACACAACCACACACACAGAAATACTTTTGGAGTCTAGTTTATGGCTTTGTTGTGACTGTAATGCACTAGCTTTATAAATCTATCTATCACCATGGAGAATGTTCTCAAGTGTGGTTTTAAAGGGCCACTACACACCAAAATCACTTTTTTCTACTAATTATCTGTGCAAATGGGTCTAAAATAGAAGTGTATACCTATTCCTGGCCTTATTTTGGCATTTTAGTGCATATTTGCTAAAAATCTGACTTTTAGGTCAAAGCCGTGTCTGTAACGGTCTCTTCAGGATCTACTACGGCCAGGACAAACGGCCGTCAATGAGTCGGTTGCAGGAGCCCCTCTCAGCCTCGCCTCTACCTGGCACCGGCGGGCACTGCAACGTCCCGCCTTGTCTGGAGAAAAGGGAAATGGCGTGATCAGAGTACAAATGTCTGCTCTATTTCAAAGTCCGGAGCGCACCAATCCACGCCATGTTGGATTGTTCTGGCTGTCGGTCAGCTGTCAATCATAGCTCCATTGCCCACCCCACACCCACTTGACCCAACTTGCCTAGAGGATTTTTCAGATTTTGCTTAGAGCGGAGTAAAGCTTTGGGAGGGGGTTTAACGGCTCTTTAAAATAGCTTCCTATTATCATGGAGAGTCAGCTCCAGAAGGGCCTCGAAAATGAGATTGCTAAACATCTCAAGGGGCTTATCCTCCAAACAAATAAACCGACATTTCAGAAAGCTAATTATTTTAGAGAGATTCAATGAAATTGTCAATATGAAAGATCTAATTGATCTAATTGATTGTCATATCCAATCACCATGACAATATTTGATCTCAAATGAGTCATTACACTAAAATGTATTTGTTGAATTCCTGCAGGTGGAGTGAGCAGCTGTCTGTCTATCCTCGCACCAACAAACAGAACCAGAAGAAGAAACGCAAGGTGGAGCCTGCAACCTCACAAGTAAACTTTGTTCCTTCTCTCCTTAACATTCAGACTGAGTATATTTGTAATGTTATTTGCATGTTGTGTTCAGGAGCCTGGTCCAGCGAAGGTAGCAGTGACGGGCTCGGGGATCCCAGAGACGGAGAAGGGCCCAGACTCCAGCTCCATCATCTGGCAGGAAGAGCTGAGTCAGAGGGAGGCAGAGGGAACAGCGCTGTGGGCTACTGCTGATCTGCCCCCTACAGGTCTGGAGGAACTCGATGCACTCACAATGTTTATGGGCTATCCAGGCTACAGATAAACAACCCATAGCCAGAAGAAGAATATTAGATTGTATTGAAACGTTGCAGCTGATGGCATCAATGTTCTCTGGGGTGGCCTCTTTGTCTGAAGCTCTGTTACTCAAATTAGACTTTACTCTGAGTTTTGTTTTAATACAGTCTGACCGTAAAGAGCTTTTGTGCTGTTAAACAAGTCCCACTCCAATAACATTGCAGTCCCAACTGTCTAGAATCCTGAATGTTTAAAACAGAGCTGGAGGACAAGTCAGAATTCGGATTGCAGATTTCTTGACCTTGTTTATGGTTCTTACAGTATCTTAGTAATTACTGGGCTTATCCGAATGAAACAAAAACTGACACAAAGTTCAACGTCTTCTTGGTCAGTACACATAAGCAAAAGACACTTCTTGGAAAGAGGTGCCTTTATTCAACCCCAAAGACCTGATTGTTGTTAGTTGAAAGGGCTTTAGGATTTTAACTGTGGATCATAAGTTTGGATAGTTCTTGAATGACACTTGAAATGATGACACGATTAGCCTATTGACTGGAATTTGTTGTGACGCAACATACCTAATATTTTCAAGCTATTTCTGATTCGGGGCACATCCAGGCTCATGGTTTTGTGCTTCTAATACATTCACTTTCATGCATACTTGAAGGACACACTTTTATGAGGGAAATCTCTGGGCTTATCTGGCCACTTCCTGGTCCTGACCTTGTTCAGGCTAGTAAACAAACAGGAAGTATTAAGTAAATCTGCCAGGGAGAGGTTTTAAGACATTATTAATTGTGGTGCATTTGTTGTTTCCTGCATGCATGTTACTGCACATTGAAAGTGTAACTAACTTAGAGGCTAGTTAACAGGCCCAGTGGTTACACAATCTGGTGAACATTAATGACAAGAAAAACAATGCCACAACTCGCCTCACTTAACAATGCTTTTTAATAATAAACTCTGATAGCGCTGGTGCTCTGGTTGCTCAACTTATCCATTTTCTGTTCAGCTTCATTCTAACAATAAAATGAACTGACGTTAGAGGTGCTCTGTGTAACTTAACTCGGTGAGGGTCTCCATGGAGATTGTATTTGTTTGCCTGTGTTTTCACAAAATAACTTCTCACTGTGTAATTTTTTTGCCAGGCATAAAAGCATGTTTGTTTTTTACTTTTGGATGTTTTTATTGCTCTGAAAAAACATTCTTACTGTGAGCAGGCTGGCATTTTCCACATGTGTTTCCAAGGAAATGTTCCATTCGTTACTACCGTATTTTTTGGACTATGAGGCACACTTAAAATCGTTTAATTTTCTCATAAATCAACAGTGTGCTTTATGTATTAATTCTGGTTGTGCTTACTGACCTCAAACTGATTCTATGTGGTACACGGTGCTCAAAAATCTGTCAAAATGTTTTAGCATAACTTTGGAAAGCTACGAAGCCGCACTGCTTGATGGATTTTCGGACCATTATGGCTAGTGTAGTCAGGAGCCTTGCGGAATAAAGCCCAATTTTACAGTCCTTAGTCTGACAGAAGCTGACTTCATCAAGGCACAAGGAGCGAGCTGTTTTTTTCAGCACTTATATTTTATCCAAATTAGCCATGTGGTTTTAAGTTTCGTTTCTCTAAAACGTAAACAAATGTGCACAAAGCTGCATTAAACACATTATTACTCAATGTATATTTCAGTCCTCCTCATAGGAAATAAAACCACCCACATTTACATTCATAATACACATTCAACAAGACAGGGAGGCAATGCTGTCGAATTACATCACGATCTGCCAATAAATTGTGGATGCCTGGACTAAAGAATCAGTCTCAAGTGTCATCTGTTTGTTTTGCTTAATGTGTCTTAATTATGAAAATAGACGAGATAATTCAACATCATTGATATTGTGCCTTATAATCTGGTCCGAAAAAATACTACTTTATAGTCTCAAAAAATACGGTATATTCCACTTTGTAGCGTAACGGTACAATTCCATGGAATCAGGCGGTGATGTTCCAGGAAATTCCACATTGCTGCTTTATATGTGGCTAATATTAGGAGACTCATTAGAAATGGCCATTTGTTTACTAAAGTCCTTGTCTCTGTTTGGTCCAGGTGATGTTGCCGTGTCCTCAGACCTCAACTCTCTGAATGGTGATGAAGTGGACCGCAGCTCCAGTCACGTCCTCCACGGCTCCGCCCCTCAGCCCACCAGCGACCCTCTTTCCCCCACAGGCTCCTGCTCCAGCCTGGGAGGGGTCCCCCGCTGCCTGTCCCCGGCCCCCAGCGACCCCTTCCCCTCGGGCAGCTCCCTGCTGTCCAACGGCTCCCACATCAGCGGCTCTCTCAGCTCCCTGGACTCGGACGCCAGTGGCAGCACGGTGACCAGCGGAGAGGGCCACAGCCAGAGCGCACACAGGGGCCACCACCATGACACCCCCAGGGCCCGCAGGCTGGAGGCAGAGGCCCGCAAGGCTGAGAAGAGAAGCCGCCACAAGAGCCCAGACAGGAGGGACAGAGAGTCGCTCATCAGCCCCGAGAGGAGGTCTGATATCACACACACTACATATCCACTACTACTGTCTGTGTAACCAAGCATTCAAGAGGGCGGCTGGATTGGTAATCAGTCCTAAAATGTCTCTCTGTCTGATCTGAATGGTCACTACCAAAACCCCAGCACCTACAGCAGTCATGAATCAGTGCTAGTGTAGCCTCTGCAGCTCAGGGGGGGAATTCTGGAGTTTCTGAGCTTTCAAATGAGGCATGTTTTGTCGATATACTGGGAATGAGACGAACTTGGATGTGTCTCTATCTGCAGGTTAAGACTCTGGAGACACAGGTTCAGTTGTAATTAGTATCTTTGAGTATCTTTTTTAAAATATAGTAGAACAACACCTTTAAACATTACTAGTACCACAGTACTTTTGCTGTACAATACAAAGATACAATCTTGGCCCAGTATTAGTTTGTGGTATTATTAATACTAGGCCAGGGAACCACACCAGGGAAACCGGTTTTCCTTGTCAGAATTGGCCTGATAAAGAAAATTAGATCCCTGTCTTGGTATGTGGACCACTCTCTCTCACTTTTTGGTCTAGAAACCCTCCATCAGCTTTCTCCTTTTAAAGTCATGGCTGCTATCGGGGCGCTATCTCGTGACGCACGCTGCCTCCGAACTGTTTGAACCACTATGGATGGACCTCCTCTAATATTCTCCTCCGCTTTGGTATCAGTTCCCAGAGCCACTGTAAGCAGAGGCTGTTTAAACACAAACCGCTGGAGTTTCCATGGACTAATCTGGCTTTACTGTCGGAGGGCACAGGTCTCCCTCTCCATCGGGGGGTGGTGGGTGGAGAGGGCTGGGGAGGGGTCATCTCTTTCCCCTCACAGGAAGCCCCGGGCCCCCTGTCCACCGCGGGACGGCCCATAAACATGTTACTGCCCCACTGTGGTCTGTTCTTTATGGGCCAACGATCTAGCAGCTACAAGTGCAATGGAAATGGCACTTGGCATGTCCAAACTGTAGCCCAGGGACCAAATGCAGCCCTTTAGGTGAACCCAAAGGGCCTATATTACCTTAAGCAGTACTACAGCAAAATTTGGGAAATTTACCACGATAAAGCCCATATCAAATGTTTCTGTCCTACTGAGGATCTAAACATGATTAAAGGTCTAGTGGTTCAGTATAACCTATCCCCTCGATCAGCCCTCCTCTTTGGCTACGTTCAAACTGCAGCCTGAAGTGACCTAAATCAGATTTTTTTCGCCCCATGCGACCTGTAACTGATCTTTTAAAAACAGTCTGAATGACACGGATCTGTTTTTTTCAAATGTGACCCAGGCCACTTGGATACATGCTTTTAAAACCGATACATATTTGATCTTTTGACATGCGACTTCAGTCTGAACGGCCAAGTCATGTTCATCCCACCTACATGGTCACAAATGTACACAAACGTTCTTCTCCTCATACGTAAACTGTGTATGAACTCCGTGTCAGTGAAGCACATATCAGTCCCACTACTCTTGACTGCGACTCCGCACTCACATGTTCCTTTCTAAGGTCGTTGCTGCCACTGCCCCACAAAACGCCAGGGCCAAAAACCTCATCCTCCTTCTCCTCAATCTCAATAAGCTGTACATGTTGTGGCTCCGGTACAACAGCAACTTTAAAATCTCCAAATCTTCAATATTCGTGTCCATGTTTAGGCGACTTCCGTAAACACTGAACACGCTCTGTGTGACATCGTCGTGTCCTCCAATGTGCATGTGGGTCACTTTTGGGGCGTTTAAAGTTCACACTAGAGATCAAACACAAGTCACATTTAATTGGAAATGTGAACGACCTCGCAAAAAAAAATCTGATTTCACAAAACAAATCCAGATTGAGCATTAAGCCTTGCAGTCTGAACGGTAGCCTTAGTCTGTGTTACTTTTTTTTATGTGTGGCCCTCGCTAAAAATAGTGTCTAAATACCCCAAAAATGTCACTTGAGAGATGTCACTTTCCATTCATACTTCAATTTTTTATTTTTTTCCCCAGCATTTTGAGTTTTTAAAATGATAAACAACTTACCCAGTATTATTGTGTAATACAAAGCAACATTCACAATATAATTTTATTTATATATATTTAGATTTTTTCAGTGGTTAGCCAATCTTTATGCAGCACTCTCTGCACATGGTAATTATCCACTCATTTTAGATCAGCACTGACACAAATTTTGGTCTCTCCGTATGATTCTTACCGTATTAGCTTGTGTTGTGAATAGTTTTGGTCCATGATAAGTGGATGAGTAAAAAAATACAGTGTTGAATTGCACTGAGAGAGAGGCAGCCTGTCACGATAACACATTTTGAAGCACGATATACTGCTACAGAGGAACATTGCGAGAAACCATAATATTGAAACCACCTAGTGCTTCTGCTCAATTTCATTTCTCTCCAGCGACCAGTTCAGGAATCAGAATACACTAGACAGTTTGCAAGAACCCCAGAAGTTGTAGACCGCGCACCGGCCAATCAGAGAAGAGCTGTGAAGCCATGATGTCAAACTCAAGCTCCTGTCTGGGTCCCTTTTGTGGAACAGCACAACAGTAAACACAGCGTCGAGATGGATGTAGACGAAGTCATACATTCTGTGTTGGCAACAATTCCCAAGCTCGAGCATTTAAAGGCAGAACAAAGAGAATGTTTGGTGAATTTTATTAAGGGGAAAGACGTTATTGCCCTTCTTCCTACGGGATTTGGTTCATTACATACGTCATGACCAAATAGCAGCGACTGGTTAAATAAAAAAACTACCCGCCTAACGTCGAGCGAACGAATCCTAATGCTGCGAAGTCAGAATGAAGTGAAACCCGCTTATTAATCAATCAGGTGACCAAAAATGAGCCATAGAAGTACATTTTCCAACACTCTACAGCTCAAATCTTATTGTAATCTAACAAAAAGACCCCAAATTACCACTTTTGCACAGAAAATGTACCCATTAAAAACACTGGGCACCAAAATATATTGTTCTTGCCCTCATATATTACACAATAAGTGGCTAGAATAACTATTGTGACGGGACTATGACTGAGACCGAAAACTTTAAGCAGTTGTAGAGAATCAATTCTGCATTTCTGTACAGGAAGTCACTGAACCTGTTAATGTAATGATTAAATAATGCTCTGTGTCAAATACCAAGTAGAAAACAAAACAAAACATGTCCTCTTAAAAGGCGCTGTAGCTGATTTTTTTACTGTCTTAAAAATGTGAAAACTGTTTGCAGTGGTCCAAAGTTATTCCTCACTTACCTTATGCGTTCAGAGCATCCTAATTATTCACCACATTTTGACCTCAATAGCTGCTTTTACAATATGTCTGTCCTGGGGTAAGATTAATTCTGCTCAAATAAATGGAAAATAATCATGTTTCGCTTTTTAATATAAATGTTTCTTTCTAAAGCAGCCCTGTTAGAAATCCTGTGTTTTCTGTGTGTTGCTGAAGATGCTTTGATCCCACGTCAAAGCGTTCTCCCGGTCCCATGATGCCTCTGCCGGCTCCTCTCCTCTGTTCCCTTTTAAGGAGCGGGGCTTTGGCTGAACTCTCCCCAAATAAGGCCAGAGTTTGGGCCGGAGTAATGTAATATTTGCCTGCTGTGTGTGCTCCCTCCGCGCACCGCTGCTCCTCTGTGGCTGAACAAAAGGCCTGTGTGGTGGGCCGGGGTTTGGTGTCACTGCAGGGGAACACACACACAGCTATGCAGACTCAGGACTCCGATTCACTACACAGAGGGGACATTTCAAAAAGAGGAGTGGAGTTTGAGGCAGGAGAGAAGCATCTGGTATCTGAAGGACCGCTGCGATTATGGAGTAGGGTTGTAAAAAAAAGACACACATGACTAAGTCGTTACAAATCCATACAACATTTTTTTGTTTTTTGTTGCGTGTGCAACAAAAAAAAAAGTTCTCTCATGCTATTTTTTTTTATTGACGTTATACACAATAGTACAATACTACTACTACTACTACTACTACTACTACTACTACTACTACTACTACTACTACTACTACTACTACTACTACTACTACTACTACTACTACTACTACTACTACTATTAAAAACAACAATTAATAATAATAATACATTTAAAATAATTATTTTAATAAATATATATATATATATATATATATATATATATATAATATATATAAATTTAGTTTTTTATTGATTTAATGTGCAATAGTACAATACAACTACTGCTAATACTACTGCTGCTAATACTGATGATTATTATATGATTAGTAGTAGTAGTAGTAGTAGTAGTAGTCCCCGTAGTAGCAGTAGCAGCAGTTAAAAAAAAAATATATATCAAAACTAAATTTTATAATAATAATAATAATAAAGTTGATTAATAAGTTGAGGCAGAATATACATAATAGTGCAATGATAGTACAAAAAAAATCATATAGGAACACCGAAGGAATTTAAAAAGAAAATCCCAATTCTTCTGTGATAGTAATTTACAAATTTTTCAATTTTTTACTTATTGTTGAAGTTGGTTATTATAATTGAACATTTCAAATGGATTCTGACAGATGTTATTTTGCAAAATATGGGTTTCAAGATTAGACCAGATTTCGTCGCTCTTGTTTGTCTGACTCGAATTAACATCTGTCCTTTATGATTGGTTGGTGATTTTTAAAGGCCACAACCCGGCTTCAGTTTTTATGATACTAACTTAAGCTCCGATGAAGACCAGTCATGTTGGCTTTGGCCATTTAATAATCAAATCCTTTTAACTCTACTCTAAGTTTTGATCTTTTTTCCCAAGAGCACCCTTTTCCTGTTCGCACTTGAAAGACCTGCAGCAAACAGCCACATTTTTGTTTTTCAATACAAAATTATTATTGAAAGTAGATACTCTTTTGATTGCTGATTTGATTGCTTGATTGCCTGCTATGTTCATTAAAAGTGTTTTTTTTTTTTTTTGTATTTTTTGTTTTGTTTTCTTCCCTAAAATGGTATCAGTGTGGGGTTAATACCAAGAACTGATACTACAGAACCACGGCCAGGTCTTTATTTGACAACTCTCAGGTTAACAGTGAGCACTGAGCAAAGGAGTGGACCGTAAAGAGTGCACTTTAAGAGCAGCTACATCACTAAAATCTTTTGTGACATTAACCGGAATATCGTGATATTATATCATCAAAGTTCTCACAATAATATCGTGGACCATCACAGTATATTGAATTACAAGTCTCTTTACTTAAATGAAGAGTTATGGTGCAGCAATAGCTAAAAAAGACACAAGGAACTACATAGACCATGATCCTTTGCTGCATTTCAGTGCAGACTACAAGAAGAAATAACAGTTCTAAGCACTTTTAAGTCTTAGTTCTTTGGATTAAGTCTTGTCAAGGCATTTTGAGAGGAAAAAGTAACATATTAACAGTTTTAGCTGTTTACGTCCACAAAATATCGCAACAAATGTTGTACCGTGAGCTTTATATCGTCAAAATATTGTACAGAAAGATTTGGATATTATTACATCTCTAATCGTGAGCCTTCCCAACATATCGTGAGTCTCCCCATGATATCGCAGTAAATATCGTACTGTGAGGTTCTTACTGTGACAATATCGTATCGTGAGACTTGGATATCGTTACACGCCTATTTTTGTCAGCTGAACTAGGAAAACATTTAGGACTCTTAAAAGGTTTCATTGTTATGAAATGAAATGATATCAGCACAGTGCTTATGTTTACAATAATGGCTCATTAACATTGCTAAGTGGTATACCGATTCTTTGTGCATTCAACGTGACTTCTGGTCATTGAAATGTAAAATCTAATGACTGAATAGTTCAAAAGAGGTATAACGTGTCCATATTGGTCAAAGTGCGGCTGTGGTAAAAGTAAGTTCAAGCTTTACTGTACTAATAAATGGTAAGGTGCTTTTAAAAGGTCCATATTACTCTATTCTCAGATGTTTGTTATAATTTTGTTTCCTCATCTCAAACATACTGTATCTGGAGTTTTTTTGTTTCATTCACACATGTTTAACACACAAACCCTGCAGAAACCCTACAGAAAACACTCTGTTCCACCTTGTGATATCATATGGTACAACAGGAAGTGCTCCATACACTTCCACTAGGATCATTTCGATAATTTCAGCTCTGGAATTGCCAATCCCTTCTGAACGAAAAGTAAGAGGTAGCTGTTAAGTTGAAAACTACCTTTTCGTGACATCACAAGGTGGGGCAGAGCATTTTGAGCTTTGGAGATGTACGGCCTAACAATAAAGGATTACTCAAACATGTATGAATGAAAAAAACAAAACACAAACACAACTTCAGGTACATTTGTGAAAAAGTAACATAACCTGGCTAAAAGCTCTATAATAACTCTAATTCTAACTAATACAAATATGGGAACTTAAAAAAATAAAATAAAAATACTCTGCTATAGTAATGTTAGTATAAATTTAAAACAGCCCCTCAAATAAGCATTCTAAAGTGAAAAAGTGCACTGTATGTCTTGTAGTATTCCCTTAAAGTGTTGTTTGCATCATTGGCTGTTCATGAAAAGTCAAATGACAGCGTTTGTGTCCTGTGGCATTGCAGTCGCTCCGGTGTGATCGAGAAGCTGGAGGCCCTGGAGCTGGAGAACCAGGAGAAGATGGAGGTGGAGGAGAGCGGGAGGAGCGAGGAGAGACAAGGCCGCAGCCAGCACAGGCGCTTCCATCGAGAGGTACCGACACTGCTCCCCTCTTCCTCCTCTCTCTCTCTCTGTCTGTCTCTTTTTCACCCCTGCCCCATTCCCTCCATCCTGCTTTTGTTCCGAGGAGGTCAGGGGTCGTCTGCATGGGCCGTGTTCATATCCAGTTTCCCTTCAGTGGTGGGATTCCCCTTGGGCTCCAGACTTCCTTTTCCCACCCGCAGCTCCACGCTCTGCAATAATAATGTGTTTTTTTTCCAAATATCGCTTTTAGTTTTCAGTTCACAGTTAACATTAACACATGAGAGCGCTCGTAAAGGTGCACTATGTAACTTTTCCGGTTGAGGTTCCATGACACATGGAATATTCCCCAGTATCGAACTGAATGTAGTGTTTTGCATTTTGTTTAATTACACGTATTTGTATTGCTCAAAAATATCTGCAAACCTAGGGATGTACGATATATCAATAGGTTTTTTTATAGCGTTATCGGCCAATATCATTTGATGCTTAGACAGACTTTATTGATCCACAGGGAGTATTATCTGTTACATAAGGGTGAGTTGTACAGTTGTAGGGAGTATTATCTGTTACATAAGGGTGAGTTGTCGCACAGTTGTAGGGAGTATTATCTGTTACATAAGGGTGAGTTGTCGCACAGTTGTAGGGAGTATTATCTGTTACATAAGGGTGAGTAGTTGTACTGTTGTAGGGAGTATTATCTATCACATAAGGGTGAGTAGTTGTACTGTTGTAGGGAATATTATCTGTTGCATAAGGGTGAGTAGTTGTACTGTTGTAGGGAGTATTATCTGTGATCGTTACTTCAAGTTAAGATACATTTGTGAGCCTTATTTTAAAAGCTAAAAAACAATTTCAGCAAATATTGTATTGGATCAAAAAAAGGGAAAAAAAAAATCTATATCTGCCCATCTTTATTTAAAATGTGCATTATTATAAGTGGGGTTGCCTCTCCACAGATCTGACCTGTAATGTGGCTCAATGGACAGTGTAAACTGTTAAAAATACTGTGGAACATTCCAGAAAAGTTACAAGTTGCACCTTTTAATATGGAACTCAACAATCATTTCTGTTTTAGAGAGTTTATAAAAGCTTTAACACATGAACATTTAGGGACATGTATATTTTCAAAAAAAAACATTGTATTTCCTACTTGTTTGAACCTTTTGTGATGTAGAATGTGTGAGCATTGTACAGCAAACACTTTGATAAAGAAGAATTAGTGTATGAGCTCTAAATCTTGGTGATGTGTGAATGAAATGTGTTGTGTGCACTTCAGGACCAAGGGCAGGACCCGGACTTCCCCTCCACTCTGCCCCCCCTGAGAAGAGCCAAGTCCCTGGACAGAAGGACCACAGAGTCTGTCATGACCGTAAGACACTGCTCTTTTTCTGACAATCATCAGAACGCCCATGTACAATGAGTAACATTCAAA
The DNA here is from genome assembly GCF_026225935.1 of Boleophthalmus pectinirostris. Taxonomy (NCBI): domain Eukaryota; kingdom Metazoa; phylum Chordata; class Actinopteri; order Gobiiformes; family Gobiidae; genus Boleophthalmus; species Boleophthalmus pectinirostris. Next base: position 4,278,006 of record NW_026571047.1, read on the forward strand.
ATGATGAGACTTTGTTTGGTTTAGGATTTTCTTCATTCTCCATTACAACCTTTGAAATGAACAGTTCAGACCTTCATGTACTTAAGGATCAGTTGTAATGGAGTTAAATGTCTCCTCCTTCAGCAGTGGATGTAGGCATCTGGTGGAATGGCTGAGTGTGCCAAAGCCTGTGCTGTTTTGATCTGATCCTGGCTCTGATTTGTTGTCGAGACTGTATGTGGTTTGGTAACACACTTAAGAGAATTAAAGGTGAACAGAGGTCTCTGTGGCTCTGGACTTACCTCACATCTACCATTATGTAATGAGGAAAGAGATTTCACTCCATTTTAGTCAAATGAGGAAACGGCCTGGCCTTTTTTAAAAAAATACATGTCAACTGCAGCGTTATGACCTGATTGAGCACAAATGTTGTATCATTGGAAACAGGATGAAGCGACTGTGTTTCTCGGTGTGAATGTAGTAGACCAGCCCTCCATGCTGCAGGGGGCAGTAGTTGCTCCCCTCTCCCTCTGCTGTGCAGGTTAACTTGTGTTGTGCTTGTGTGTTTTGAGCGCACTGTTTATTGTGAGTCACTATCAGGCACTGAGTGATGTGAGTCTGAGCACCTGCAGGACGCACGGTGCATCTCTGCTCTCTAACCTGACCTGCTCATAGTCTCAGAGGCCCTTACATGACCTCCTCCTCCTCCCCTGGGGTGGAGGGCGGAGGAGAGGCTTGAGGAGGCAGGACTGGAGTGCTGAGAGATGCACCACGGTCACCACAGTGTGGAGGAGTTGTCCTGACCCTGTTCTCCATCACATCATTACAATTCTGTCCATTCTACAGAGGTCAGGACAACTCCCTCCTGTGTGGGCATGTTGGCTTTTAAATACTCAGAAGTGGTTAGAACCTCTTCCCGAGCTAATGTGGTAAAGAATACAACAGCTAACAGCATTTTGTGCTGCATGGCAGTATAAAAACAAAAATAAAGTGAGCAATTCAGCTGTTTCTGCATTTCTAATAGTCATATGATGTTTTGTTCTAGCCTGACCTGCTGAACTTCAAGAAGGGCTGGATGGTGAAGCTGGATGAACAAGGCCAGGTAATGTTTCACTTTGAATTTAGGATAGTCTTATATGTTTGTTTTTAATTTTTGTCTGTGGTCTTTGCCAATATACTAGTGTACTTGACTGTACTCTTAATTGGAGAACAGTGAAAGTGCTGTGTATCCTGTAGTTTACTCTTCCGCTTGTGCTCCACAGTGGAAAAAATACTGGTTTGTGCTGACGGACCACAGCCTGCGCTACTACAAAGACTCCATCGCTGAGGAGGTGAGTGGACCTTCTCACTGTCTCTGCTTGTATCATGTCTCTCTCTGTCTGACCTCAAGCTTCTGTTGTTGTCATCAGGCTTCTGACCTGGACGGTGAGATTGATCTGTCCACTTGCTACAACGTTACGGAATATCAGGCTCAACGCAACTATGGGTTTCAAATTCATGTAAGATCGCAGAGAATTTCATTGTATTCTATGATTTGGTTCCTTTCTTACAAAACTGATGTTACTGATGCTTTTGTGTTTAGACGCAGGAAGGGGTGCACACTCTGTCGGCCATGACGGCAGGGATTCGCAGGAACTGGATCCAGGCGGTCATGAAGAACGTCAGACCCTCCACTGCCCCAGATGTAGCAAGGTTGGTTTGTCCATCTCAAGAAGACAATGTTATGGGAAAATGTTATTGTCAATACCAACATGTGTTTTTGCTCAGCGGCATGGAAGAATGAGTAAAATAAATACCTTTTACTTAAGTAATTTAGCTTTAAAGACAGGGCAAAACAGATTTATTTCATTTTAAACTGTTTGCAGTGGTCCAAAGTTATTCCTCACTTTCCTTATGCATTCCAGACATCCTAATTAGTCACAACAAGAGCACTTCCTGATTATCGGACAATAAAACACATTATAATTAGATGCAGACAGTACTCTGTGGACTCATTTTGACCCAGAGCTGCAATATGTCTTAAAAAAAAAAGAAAAAATCAGGTATGGTTACTCCAGGCAGTCAGTTGTTATTAAAGCAATGGGGCATTTCTTTCAGTTTGAAGCTAAATGCACACCCTTGTATGTTCCAGCTCCACTGAGGACCACAGCTCTTTCTCTGCTCTGGAAGGTTTGGTGCGACCAGACGTGACCCAGGATTCCCCTTCCTCTGAGACGTCCTCTGTAGACTCCCCCTCTGTGGCCAAGAGCAGGGCCAGGGAGCGCAGGCGAGAGGGCAGGTCCAAGACGTTCGACTGGGCAGAGTTCAGACCCATCGCCCAGGCTCTGGCCCAGCAGAGGGCTCAGGAGGCAGAGAGTCTGCAGGCCGACGTGGGAGAACTGGAGAAGAGCCGCCGCAGAGAGGAGAGGCGCAAGAGGTATGAATCTATGACCAGCTCTGCAGTGGAGCCCGCAGAGGAAGTGAGGACTGAGCCAGAGAGCACAGGGGACACTGGAGGGCCTGGCTCTGTGGACAGGCAGCAGAGAGTGGAGGAGGTGATCGAACAACACTGGAGACAGGTGGAGAAGACGCCCATCAGAGAGGAGAGGAGGGTGCCCTTAGCCTCGGCACAGCAGCTCCAGCAGGCCTCGGAGCTGGAGCAACTGCTGGACACCTACAAGCAAGGGGTGGGTTTTGTAAAGTCTTGTAATAAAGAGAGAAACAACTGCAGTGCTTCTCTGCAGGACAATCAGATTCCATTGATTATTGTTATCAGCCTATTCAAATCATATCCCAATTATCCTATTCAAAACATAACCCAGTTTGTCAACTACTACAACTTTATACTGAATGAATTTTGCTGTGTAAATGCATGTGTAGTAAGAGCAGAGTTATGTCTATCAGTCCAGACTGAACATGTCCAAATAAAAACCCTGGTGTTTGGTTTGGGCAGATGGAGGAGCTCAAGGCTCAGCTGGAGAGCTGTCACCAGCAGCTCTTGGAGTCCAACAGGCACAAGGAGCAGCTGGAGCAGCAGCTGAGGAGTGCTCTGGAGAGGGAACAGGACATCCGCACGGGCTACATCTCTCCTGTGAGTTCACCCACTCCACTCTACTGTATTGTACTGGACCATACCAAACCTCTGCCATACTCTGTCCATCTCATAACATCTGCTGCATGTCATATTTCATGTAAGACAAATGTAAACAAACTGACACAAAAAACAGCTGGCTCCATGGAGTCTTTGCATGAGTTCAGTGCATGTTTCATATAATAAAATTCTTGTACTACATTGGCTTTAACAGGTTAATCTCTCTGATCATAGACCTGAACTCATGCTAGAAGATACTTAGCATACTAGCTTTAGCATTTTCATCAGACTTTTGTTAATTGCAATTCTAAATAGAAGCTATTCCCCTTGTTTGACATGGGAATGTTTCCCTATTTATTTATAATGCAATAATTTTATGTTTGAACTTTTACATGTTTATCCAACAATGAGACATATGCAAATATAGTTGATGTAAACATCAGTATATTTTGTTGTCTATCCCACGTGTATATCTTACACCACAGTTGTTGCTGTCCACATTTGCTAAGTCTGATCTTCTAAACATGTTTGAATAGTTTCTACGCTTGACTTCTACTGATGTGCATGAATATCATACTCTCATCTTTTAACTTCTGTTCAGTCCATCAAGTTTACCTTCTTAACATACTTTGGCAACGCTCTGATAAAATGCCTTACTTGTGTAGTGCAGTGTCATTTTATATGTAATATTTGTACGTTGGTTTATGACTTAAACTTGCATTAAATGAAATGGTAGAATATATTGTGTGTTGACCATCACAGCTCAGAGTTGAGGAGATGGTCAAGTTGAGGACGTGAAGGAGATAACAGCAACTGTTTGTAGAATGTGTTTTCTTTCCATCCTAAAGAACTCATGCAGCTGCAACTAATATTACATGACTTACTCCAATGTATAACCATCTAATGTGCATGTTCTGTTGATCCACTAACAACTGGCCATTTAACTCTTTGCTTTCACACCACACCATTAAGGAGAGAGCAGGGTTTTAATTACATTTGAACTAAGAACGTGTAGGATTCCATAGAGATGTATACAAGCAACCCTCTAGTTTGGAAAGCAAGTTTGTGACTGAGCTGGGTACTGGGCATCCCAAGTCTTGGCACGGATGGTACACATAGACCTGTCATAATATCACATTTTGAAATACGATGTTATTGACCCCCAAAAGAAATAGATTTATTTATCATGTATTAAATGATAAGTCAATATAGTAAGTATTGTGACACATTATTATTTTACACATTATTTTCTCATGCATTTGTACCAAAGAACCATACTGTAGTTAATAAAAGCATTAACTATTGAAATCTGTTCAAAATAAAATTTTTAAAAAGTCACTTTTGTGCTTCCCCAAACTAGACGTGCTGTGGTTGTTGCCTTACAGAATACTGCTCTCTCCATTCTTATTTTGTTGTATCACTATGTAATCACTATTATTCTCAGTTTTTATTTAAGATTATGTGTGAATGCTAACAGTAATGTCACCTTTTGTTAGAATGTAGAAGTAAATGATTGCTAGTTTAAACAGATAATGATTAGCAAGCTTGTGTCTCCCCTGCTGTGTGTTAACCAACTGTCTGGTCCCCTTTTCCAAGCTGGAGCCCCCTTTGGGTCTGGAGGCTGATGTGACGCCCCAGATGAAGAAGAGCGAGCTGGTTAGTTCTCAGGCACAGAGCTTAACCAGGAAGTACCAGGAGACCAAAGAACTCCTGAAGCTGCAAGAGCTGAAAAAGCGCAGTATGCAGGCACAGCTTGGCCTCACGCTTTCTCACTTGCCCATTAAGGACACTTACTTTTCTGACACTCCTCCCCCTGAACCTGTTCTAAAAACTGTTAGTCTCTTGCTACGCGACAGCTCCGAGGCTATTCAGGAACTGGAAGACTTGATAACTGACAAAACTATCACCACCAAGGAGCTGTCTTCCTTACTCAAATCACATAGCTGCAATCGTGACATACCTGACAGACTACAGCTCCAGAAGATTTTGGAAAGCTGGAAATGCCAACAGGAGATCACAAATGAGACCATCAGGAAGAGTTTAGCCAAGGCGGGAGAAAGCATCCGAGAGTATGAGGCACGTCTTTTAACCATGGAGGAAGCAGTTGGGAAAGTCCAGAGGCAAAGCTTTGAAGGCCCCAAACACCCCTTCAGTCCTTGCCCAAAGATCGAGAACCACTCTGAGACAAGCGAGATGACTATCGGAATGCTTTCTCAGAAGGTGGAACTATTGACCTGTGAGAATGGAGCCTTAAAACAGCGATGCCAGGAGATAGTCAATCAGCTGACAGAAGCTGACCGAGAAATCGACCGCCTCAAAGCAGAGCTGATCTGCCAGCAAGGTGGCAAGCAGCACCATCTCATCATGGAGGAACTCAAGATGCTGAAGGCTGAACTAGCTGAGAATCAGGCTAATGCTATCGACAGAGAGTACTACGAGAGGGAGCTCAATGAGAAGTCTCTAAGGCTTCATGAAGCTCTAGTTACCCTGGAAGAGCTCGGGACTACCCTCAAAGACACTGAAAAGAAACTCCAGCTGAAGGAAGCCACCTTAAAGGGTCTCGGCTTCACCGCGGACATGGAAGGTGATGACCTGCAACCTGAAAAAGACCAACTCCATGAGCTCCTAGAAGCTTCCCACGCCAAACTGCAGGAGACCGAAGCGCAGCTAGAGTCTACAGAACAGAGATGTAGAGAACTTGAGGTTAGGAACGAAGAACTTGTAAGACTAAACCAAGAGTCAGAATCTGTTTTAAAATCAAGGCTAGCACAGGCGGAAGAGGAAATCCAGATGCTACGAGACAAGATAGAAACACAGAGTAGATTAGAAAAGCCAGAGTATGTTCAGACAGGGGATGTGCAGGTCGCTGATAAAGAAGAACAAATGGTAGAAGAGTTTGAGAGGAAGTCAGAGGCACTTAGGCAAGTTTTAGACATGGTAGCTCAGGTAGAAGTTAACGTAGAAAGAATGCTGTTGGATTTGAGAAGCACTTTATTTGAGACACCGCAAGATGGACTGGTTAGTCAAGCAGACCGGGTAGTAGCTGTGGAAGGGGAATTCTGGAGCCAAATGGGTAAAGTAAACCCAGATGTTGATAGATCTAGCATAGAGTTTACAAGTTTGGCCAAACAAATAATTGCACAAGAACAAGCTCATTTAGAAATGCGTAGGATATGTCAACAAGTAAAAAGTGACGACGCCCAAGAAGATTTTGCAACAGTGTATAGTTGGTTCGACAATGATGCTCATAGTTTAATTCTTGAAGAGTTGAGAAACGCTTTGCAAGAAAAGTTAGATTCAATAATGGAAATAGTCTCTGGTTTAAAGCAAAGAGATGAGAGGTTTATGTCTTTGGCTGAAACTAGCATAGGCCAAGAGGAGCGACAAAAACAGACTTCAGATTATTTGCGAGATGCTTTCAAAGAGGCTTGCATGGCGTATGTGACGATAAGGTTGAACGTTGAGCATGAGAAAAAGCAGTCAGAAATCCAACCAGGTAATCAAGAGTGTGCAAACTGTTTAACATTAAAAGAATTGGCAAGCAATCTCCAATTGAAAGTTGACGATCTACAAAGTCAAATGTCTGAGGTAGATCTAAAGATACAGATCGAAGGCAAGGCAATAGATTCAGTGGATAAAACGATAGAACTTCAGGACATGTTAGCAAAGCACAAAAAGGAACTGAGGGAGCTGAAAGAATCCTATGAGCAGGAAAATCACAAGTTACAGCAAGATTTGACAAAGGTCAATGAGGCGTTACACCTCCGTTCTGAAGAAAACATTAAAGAGATCGACTCCCTGACCAACTGCATGGAGAACCTCCAGGAGAAGCACGAAGCCGAGCGGAAGCACCTCACCGAGAGGTTCAATCAGGACATGGAGGAGCTCTGGAGTTTGGTCAATCAAGCGAATCTGGTCGACAATATGGCTTTCTCTCCCCAAACGCTAAAAGATCACATCCAAGAGCTGGTCCGCCAAGTATCAGCCATGAGTGAGGAGAAGATGCGGCGCGAGGAGCAGGACGACCCCACCACGCTGCGGCGGAAATACGAGCAGGAGCTGGAGAACCTCAAGGTGGAAGCGCTACTTGTCCTTGCCGTTCCTCGTCTGTGATGCCTTGTGTTCCTTTGTGGCAAACCCAAACCCCCATCCCCTCTTCCGCCTCTCCCTCCCTGCCCCCAGTGTACCCCCTAACCCGGCTCACACTCCTGTCGCTAGCCCCTTCCGTGTTGCATGATAAACTAACCCTTCCTCAGGTTAACCACTGTCACCGCTGTAGAGTTTGAAGAGGAACCCATTTTAGCACCAGGTGTACAAGAGGTATTGGATTATCCTGATGAGGTTATGCTGCAGCAGGCTTCTTGTTTTCAAGTAAAATGTGTTCCTCTTGTGTTAGTTCAGTGTGATCCCATATCTAATCCAGATTCCTAGCAGTATATCACTGAGAAGGATTTTTCAAACAATTTAGTGGGTTATTCAGTGTATTATTTATTACTTTCATTGAGATTTCCATTAATTTCAAAACATGTTTGTTGTAAATAGAACTGTGACCAGAAACACTTGAAATACTGTCTAATTTATTGGATTGGGGTAAAGTATTAATTATCGCTGCTACCACCACACCTATCCAAACAAATTCAGACTAGTTTTATTACTGCTATTATACCTGCCGCTAATCGTATTTTATATTCAGATATTCCCTTCTTTTCACAATAGGGTACATTTTCAAAAGTACAAAATGGAGCACACATTGACTGACTTCACAAAATAGGTATTTACAGTACAAGCTTTTTATTTGTTATGTCATTGAAGTTAAATCTGAATGCACATTTTGAATGGCAATAGAAATATTTCATATACTGGAACCAGAGTAACTGAGATTCACTGTTTTTTGAAAGAAATCTTAGAAATTATGATCCACAAATGAGTCTAGAGAAGGCAGTTAACTTGGTGCTAGTTTTTGTTTCATGTGGATAAGCCCAGATTACAATTCTCACCTGACTCCCCTCGGCTCAGTGTAAAACTCTGTCAGTCTTGAATGTTGTGATGTCACGTGAATGCGCCATATTGGTGCTTTTCAGATTCTACAGTGTGATGTCATCCCTCAGATAGAGGCAAGAGCTACATTTTTAATATGAATCACATTGTGTTTTGACATGAAATATTCAGATTCAAGGTTAAATTCACAAAAATTGAACCTGATAGTTTCCATCTGTATAAAACAATACTGGCTTATCGAAAATGTTGTGATCTCATTTGAAACCCAGTAATAACTTCCTTCACTGGATTCTATAGTTTGGTCCATACATAAAACAGTCTAAGATTCCCACAGCAGTTAGAGTGCCTGACATGTTTGAGAGTGGGCACGGCTGGCTGTGATGTCAGTGCAGGAAGTTTACATTAGCTGAGAGGGGCCATGCTGCGCTCCCAGGCCCTGATCCCTGTGAAAACACTTCCTCCTGCATTTGGTCCCGGCGTTACAGAGAGAGCTGGGGCTGGCCTCAGCTTTACACCCAGATTAAGACCAATGAATAGGCCATGGAAGCAGCACCAGCCTCTGTACTCCTAAGGCTACATATGTTCCATTATGACTCTTGGCCTTCGCGCTCCATGGTGTTACCAGTGATGTAGAGCTGCACCAGGCCGGCAAGTTTACTTTGATATCTATGTTTTCAAAAGTGTGATTCTTTTCATAGTGCACTTTTTAAACAACTCGAGACCTATTAACATTTGAGGGAAAACAAAAATAAGTAAATACATGAAACTTTTTTTTTTCCCATTTCACCCTGAATCATTAAATCCTTAATTGAATCTCCACAAACTTATTTGGCCAGGAGAACAGCCTCCTGCTTGATTCCATGGAAATGTTGTTCCTTTGGCTATAATCTTCCACTGTATGACAAAGAAACTTGTCTGTCTCCATGGAGAATGTTCCATAATGTGATTTTAACTTTCTATTTCCATGGAATCATGCAGGTGATGTGCCTCCTCCGGGAAGTTGCATACTTTAAATATGAGCTGATAAACTAATATAAGAAATCCCATACATTTCAATGTATGTTTTCTAAACTACATGTACAAGATTTTTACATAAAGATGAGTTGTTCTTTGTAGATGAGATTTTAATATGTAAATAATTGCAGCTTTTGCAGTTTAATAATTGCACTAACTCTAGCAGTGATCTGTTATTTGATTTGAATATATATCCTGCAGTCTTAGATGGGATATAGGGCACTATAGTATGGAACTGCAATGTGATCCTGGCTTGGGCCACTTGCCAACTGGGGCTTTCTGTTGAATGCAGCTCTAGGCTCAAGTACAGACACATGTCGTCTACATTTCCACACCAACTCGTTTTATTCATCTGTCCCTCTGTACATGAGTGACAGGTGGACTTATCCAATCACAGTGAAGTGCAAACCTTTAGACGACTCAGGTGCTCCCGTAGAAGTAATATAAAGTTACAGATGAACTGTTATTACAGTTTTCTCATTTGTAATGACAAACAGCAAAAATACAACAGGAGGCAGTCATTTATAAGTATAAGCACTGTGCTTTTATCCAATAATTTGCCCAAAATCAGATGATTGGCACACATTGCCACAAGCAGTTGGCTCAGACTGAAATCAGATGAAGTGAGTTTAGGGAGCCTTTTGCCTGGGTCAGTGACATTTCTCAGCTGACTCTCTCCTCTGCCCGTGACTGTCTGTCCTGTCTCCTGCGTGTCCGTTCGTCCCTCTTTAACCCTCTTCTACTCACACAGGCTGGACTTGCTCGTGGCTAACCGGCTGTAGCTTGCTGTAAATGTAGCTTTGCGTGTGTGCGAGAATGCCCGTGCTGACAGTGTCCCGTGCTGCCCTCCTAGGCCACGTGTGAGCGAGGCTTTGCCGCCATGGAGGAATCCCATCAGAAGGTGATCGACGAGCTGCAGAAGAAACACCAGAGGGAGCTAGAGAACCTGCAGGAGGAGAAGGAGAGGCTGCTGGCGGAGGAGACGGCGGCTACTATAGCGGGTAAAGCTCACACACCAATAGAACATAACATTGATTTGGGTGTGATCACAGGCATTGGAACTCTGATTTCTTTTAAAAAAGGTTTATAATGATTCTTGTCCCCATTAAAATAAATAAATAAGTGGGATGCATTGCTGAAGAAAATATAAACTACAAACTAATTAATGTCCCCTATCGGGATTATCCCTCTAAAACTACTGCGATAAATACATTACAGAAAGAAAGAGAGCAAGTTGGTGTCTGAGTTGTAGATGTTAAAACTTTAAATCTTATCTTGGTGTAGAAAAATAAAAGTTCCACACCAGAAACTCATGTACATGTTCCTTGTGCTTTTGTGTCACTATTTTGTTCATAAATCAAGATATGAACACTAATTACAGATTTGATTGGTGGCTATCTTGCCTCATTACCTTGAACATCCTTGCTCCTGATTGGACTCTATGACCCACCAAAATAAAATCAATCTATCATTTATTGAACAGTAAGTTGAGACAGACCTGTTTATAATGTAGGTTAACATCTGCAATATGGATTCTGATGGTGAGATTAGGAAAGGTTCCATTTGATTGTTTGGTTTTATGGAAATCCCAGCTGATCTAAGAACCATGAGCACAGTGAAGGCCCACACAGATAAATGTATTTGACTATGCCATGTGCTGTAATGGTTTTCACTGTGTCTCTGCAGCTATTGAAGCTATGAAGAACGCCCACCGGACTGAGCTGGAGAAGGAGCTGGACAAAGCTCGCAAAGCCAACAACAACGCCGAGAACGCAGACATGGAGGAGATCCACAGGCAGCACGAGTACGTAGGCCCTACTCGGATGGGATGTAGTCTGGAAATATGGCACCATCCAGTCACCACTTCCCCTTTGTAATATCAGACACTTGTTGGTTGACACTCTAGAACAGAGGTGCGCAATTCATTTTTCCATTGGCCACATGAGAAACAGAAAATATTCTGGAAGGCCAAAATGCTTCACTGCATTCTGCATAATATTTATTGTATTTCTTTATAAAAAGCAGTAAATATCATTGTTTTGATGAGCTGGTCAGACTGGTAAGAGTTTGTTATGACTAAACAATGAAAAAGTGATGCTGCCAAACAAAAAATGTCATTTAAAAACATCTCTAAAATAAAAACAATGCAGCTTTAGTCAGTGTATGAGGTCAAATGATAAAATGTTTATTTTATAATTCCAAATGAGCTTAACCGAGCCAGTCAGAATCAACCAAAAGGCCTTATGTGGCCCAGGAGCTTTACAAAGCCCACGTCTGCTCTAGATCTCTCTCAGATGGGAGGAAGAGCATTAGATGTATCTCCTCCTACTTTCTGTTTGCAGGAGTTTCTGGGACTTTTTGTCTTTTTTTTTTTCTGACAAATTGGAAGTGCTTGATTTAAGTAGAAGTTGTTTTGATTTGGGTACATTTTGATTTAAGATTTGTAGACTTGCATGTGTCTTATTTCAAGTGCAGTAGAATTGGTCTCCTCATTTCAAGTGAGAATATGCTTATCATGTTCTTTAAGAAAAAAAAAAGATGCTTGTTCTATTGGCTATTTTAACATATCAAGTACTAATTCCAACATTTTTTCACTCAACTTATTTAATATAATTTTCCTATCCAACCTCTTATTTCTTGCCTGACAAATCCAGACTGATATCGTTCTGTATTTGTTATACGGAGTGATATCAGTCTGGTGAACACTCCTCCACTGCGTGTCATGCCTGACCAAACATGACTCAACAGACGAGTGAATAAATGTGATCCTTTAAAGTGATGCAGTTCTTTTCCACCAGAGTCAGCGCTCTTCATTTGAGATGAGAGTAACTATAGGGCACAGAGCTGTGCACAGAGGTGCTGTTTGAATAGAAAAGCAGCTTGATGATAACACATGTGGGTGATGCTCTCCAACAACATGTCATTTGGCATTCCTGTCTCACACGTGTAACCAGCCTCACAGACCTGCGCTGACACGTCCACACGCCTCACCTGCTCTTTCTGCCTCCAGCTGCATGTGTTCATTTCATCTCATATCACCTGCAGCCCGGAGCTCTCAGCACTTTTAACCTGTTGGCTCCTTATATACATTAAAGGTTATAGCTGCAATCTGCTCTCCACACACATCATATCATAGACTGCACGATTGGGCTCATTACTAACTGAATTTTAGTCATAAGAGCGTTCTGACTGTGTACAGTACTTAGCTTAAGATCCACAAATTATGAACATGCTCTTACTTTTAAATACATACTTTGAAATCATGTAAAATACTGTATATATGTAATGTATCAGCATAATGTTTGTGAGTAAAAATTATGTATGATTCAATATTTCATATACATTTTGTGAGGAGAAGAAGAACACTGATAAAGCAGGTAACTTGAGTAGATGTTGGCTGGAGCTTAGCATCTTTTTACAGACCACAGTTGTGAATGATTTACATGTCGGCCTCCTTGTCATAGCCTGACCTTGTCAGATCTCAGAAGCTAAGCATGGCAGGGCCTGGTACTTGGAAGCAGCTAAAAACCTACTGTTGTGTCCTTAGGCAAGACACGTTGCCCACTTTGACAGCCTTGCTTCTGTTAGTCTGGAATTGTAAAGTGACTGGAGCGTCTGGAAAAGTGCTGTACAAGACTAATTCATTATTATTATTTTTAATGCATACATTTTGACTCTGCTCTAACTTTGTACTTATTTCTGTCTCTCCACATTATTGCAGTAGTTCAAAGCCACATAATGCATGTGAACCTTTAAGAGTGAGCTCACTGCGTTGTGTGTTGTGTGTTGCAGAGAGGAGCTGGGCTCGTTCCAGCGGGAGATCGAGGTGCTGTCGGAGCAGTACTCTCAGAAGTGTCTGGAGAACGCTCACCTGGCCCAGGCCCTGGAGGCTGAGAGGCAGGCTCTGAGGCAGTGCCAGCGCGAGAACCAGGAGCTCAACGCACACAACCAGGTAACACGCACCTGCTAACATACACATGTGATCGGTTTTACAGTATTATATCAACAACATGATTTAAAGTGAAGATATGGGCTAATGCAGTGTAAGATAAGTAGTTATTATGGTTAAAGTTGGGATTAGTCTTCAGGAAATAAATGTAAGTCAATGTAATATGCTCAAAAAGCATGGAAAGCCAACATTTGAGTGTGTGTGTGTGCAGGAGCTGAACAACCGTCTGGCTGCAGAGATCACCAGGATGCGCTCCATGGTGTCAGAGGAGGGCTCCGGGGAGGGCACAACAATACAGGGCAAAGAGCTCTACGAGTTAGAGGTGAGAATCCACTGACCCCAAAGTCCAGCTGCGCCAATGCTTCAAATCCGGGACGGCTTTTTTTTTTTTTTTACTGCCAGCATTTCATGCACACATTTGAACAGTTTGCAACAGACAAATTTCCATAAGTTAACCTAAATGATGTCCTGTAGATCCAGTCTTGTCTCGTCTTGTGGAAATTCTATTAAGATCAAAATATGACAAAAATGATCTTGTGAGATTTTTTCCCCCTTGAATTTACCTTTACCTTAGACAAAAATGAGTTAAGAGCTGGTGAGTTATACCGTTTGAAAAGCTGTAGTTCCAAAAAGCTTGCAGTACTACAATGACCGCTAAGTATTACATCATAAAATAAATAAATAAAGCCAAATAAATAAGAAGCCAACATTGTCAAAATCTTGTCTTGTCTCGTTTTCGTGGACCTAATCTCGCGGTGTCTCTCGTCTTGTCCCGCCTCTATTGCAGGTGCTGGGCTTTAGGTAATAACGATTCAGATCAGAGACACTGAGGTTTATTTCCAATTTGTTTTAGTCGTCATAACTGGCAACCCAAATGTGAGACTCAATCTGATTAAATAATCATCTTTAGAACCAAAACACTAAATAAACAAACCTCTACAACGTCCGTCATGAACAATTTGCTGTAATTAACAACAGATCAACTTCATGTTTGTTATCTGTAAAGTCAATATTTGATTTGTACCGTTTACCTTGTAGCTGGAACACAGATCGGTCGTGTGAAATTTGAAGTTACAATTCTACATATCCAAAATATAAAATGAAAAGGCAAACAAGTAATCAGGCATTTCTGTTTTATTTCATCATTTGATTTAATATGTGCTGTATGGAGTAAGAAAGCTTTCAGAAATATTTGTGTGCATAGGGTAGAAATCCGTGTGTATTTGTCTGTAGTTGAGCATAAAATAAATATTCGTAAACTCTCGAATGAGTCCAGTCGTATTGTGTGTATTTCATCCATCAGATTACGAATTGAAAAGTTACGACATCAAGAATTACAATCACCAAATGGAAATTTCCGATTACACTTTCTTCAGTCCTGGGATCAGTCTTGGTTCAGTCTGTATGGGGCGCAAAAGTCTAGCAATTAGATCAACGTTTCTTCTGCTCAATAAATAACGCCTGTGAAGTGATGATGTATTTTTGACAGTCGAGTCGCATCTGTGAACTCGTATTCGTACTGAAGAAAGCGTAATTGTAAATTTAAATTTTGTGAATGTAATTCTTGATGTCATAACTTTTCACTTCATATTCTGGTGGATAAAATACACACAACGCATTTTATGTACGACTAGACTCATTTGAGAGTTTACGAATATTTTTTTATGCTCAACTACAGACAAATACGTACAGATTTCCCAAATATGCACAAATTTCTATCCTATACACGTGAATAATAGGCTATGTGCACAACTGCGCCTGGTAACCACACTCTTAGCCTCACTACAGTTGTGTGTCTGTGAGGTTTTTGCTATGTCATGCTAAAATGAATAAATATTTCTTTATTCTTCTTCTTCCTCTATACATTTCTTTTTTTATTAAAATTTTGTGAGATTTTTTCCCTCATGTTTTTACGTTTGGATTGAAGTACTCTCAATTTCCAGTTAAATTCCGAGTGTAGTTCCAAAACTAGAGCCACAATAAGAGCAGAAATATTAAAATAAATGAAATATTGTGAGTTTAAAATTGGGAACTGAATTGCACAGTGTATTTATTATAGCTTAAATTATGTCAAAATCTCGTCTTGTCTCGTTCTCGTAGATCCAATCCCGCGTCTCGTTTAGGGGAAATTGAATCTCATCCCACACCTAATAGTAAATATTAAAACAACGTCACAAACTGAAGTAGTCTACACATATTCAAACAATTGAGTATTTCAATTAATAAACATTTTAATAGGCTCTGCGATTTTAATAAAAGTGACTGTTGGCTTTGAGACACTGAACTGATTCTTGTGTTTTTTCCTCCTTTGTGTTCAGGTGATGCTGCGGGTGAAGGAGTCTGAAGTGCAGTACCTCAAACAGGAGATCAACTCTCTGAAGGACGAGCTCCAGGCAGCGCAGAGAGTACGTGCTCCTGCTGTCCACTCCCCCTCCGTCCCTTCAGCGAGCTCCCTCTCTCAACCGACGTCTCGTTTTTACGTTTTAGGACAAGAAGTACGCTACGGACAAGTACAAGGACATCTACACGGAGCTGAGCATAGTGAAGGCCAAAGCCGAGAGGGACCTGGGGCGTCTCCGGGAGCAGTTGCAGCTGGCCCACGAGGCGCTGGGGGAGGCTGAGCTGGAGGAGGTGGACCGCGGGGGATACGGTACATGAACTTTGGACTTTGGTTATGGGCGGCTCCTGGTTTATTCCATGTTTGTAGTCCTGGTACATGAAAAGTAGGGAGGAAAAGTGTTGGGAAAATGTTGTGATTGCAGGAGACTTTGTGTTTGGGATAAGACTGACATAAGACATTATTAAGTTAGCAGCTTTAAGACATCATAAGACTCCATGGAGACCAGTGGTGGAAGAGGTACTTGATTTTGTTACTTAAAATTCAGATACCAAGGCAAAAAAAAAAAAAAGAAAAATCCTCAAGTAAAAGTATTAAAGTACCCATTTTAAAAATGTACTTAATGAGTAAAAAGTAAAAGTATTTAGCAAATTTTGATGTCTAATAAAGCTTAAAAGTAGTGATTTAGATGAAGAATGTTGGCTTTTATTTGTTTGCTGAAATTACAAACAAAATAGACAAGAAAAGATAGAATTAAAAACCCTTCATGCGTTTCTGTAGGTCTCAAACACTAATTAAAAAAATACTCTTACTTTTCAGTCCTATTCAAAATATAGTGGAGAAGAAGTACAGATAACTGCTGTCAAATATATTGAAGTAAAAATAAAAAGTATCCACTGTAAAATGTACTTGTACAGATATCTACAATTTGTACAATACTTTACTACTTTTACTTTGCAACCTGTCACCACTGACACAGACACAAGGACATTTATTTACGTTGTAGAGGACATGCATTACTTAAAGGTGCATTTTGGGTTGCTTTGTTTTTCTAGTAATGTCTCTGCTCTGCCTTGAATGTTCCACAGTATGACATTAAAGAGCTCTACCTTACATTTATTCAATTACAGGTGGTTTTATAGCTCAAAAATACCTAGTAAAACAGGCATTCTGACTGTGAGTGGGGTCGCCTCTCCACAGATCTGACCTGTAACTGGTCTGGTCTCTATGGAGATAGAAGGATTTAATGCCATAGTGTGAAACATTCCAGGCAAAGCAATAACATCGCTACATCTCTCAAAGCATTTGACGGAGCCTCCATCAGAAAAGCTAACATGTGTATACTGTTCACCCGCCGTGTGTTGTGTGAATGTGGTGTGGGAGTGATTGGGGTGGAGCTTCCGTCAGTCTACACCAGAGTATCATTTTCCAATATGGATTGAATAAATAATGTACTGTGAATTGCTTTTGGTATCTTAATAACAGTTTGATAAATCCAAGGCAACATTTTTACTACTTGAATAAATAAAGCCTTTGTGATTTGAAAATTAGAAACATTTTCTATCACATATTTGATTGCATTAAATGCACCATATCTGATTTTAGAACCAAAGTTATTCCTCACTTACCTCACGCATTGTGAGCATCCTAATTATTCTGGTTTCTATAAATTCTCTTCACAACTTTCAGAATTTTGCGATCACGGTTATACTAACAGCAGCTAGCATGCTAACCAGGCACTTCCTGGTTCTCGGACAATAAAACACTTATAGTCAGACGCAGGTAATACATGGCAGTCTCTACATCAAGGTGCTTTCACACCGACAGAAGGTGGTGCCGACCAAATGGTCCATTGGAACCAGAAGCTCTTAGTTGGGTTGTTTTTTGTTGGTGTGAAAGCTTCAGTCGCACTCAGATCCACACTAGATCAAGCTGATCGAGACCTCAAAAAAGACATGGTCTTGGTCCGCTTGACTCTGCACCAAATGCCAAACTCTGGTGCGGTCCCTCTGGTGAGAACGCCAACTTGGGTCCAACCCATAGTCAGTAGGTCCAAACCAACTAATGAAACGAGATACTAATGATTTCATTTACTGTTTGTAGTGAGTGAATACACAGGGCCAACCTTGAACCGTGGCCAAACGTGGTCTAAATAACGGCAGAGCGATCAAAGGAACCATAACTGAATTAATGAGCCATTTGCAGTTTTACTGTACCGGCTATGTGGACTTAGACTTGCATGGATTATTCTTTGAGACAAGCATGTGCTACTGACAGGAGCGACCAGGTAGTCCTGTGTGCGCACTGGGCCTGCAGGCGTCAGTGGTGGGCCCCCACGCCTCTCTTAAAGGGTGTGACGGGGCCGGGTCCCGACGTCTGAGCGGCTGGCAGTTCTTGGGTTTGCAAGTCCGAGCTCCCTGGGCCAGGAAAGCTCTTAGGCAGGGTTCAAGAAACCATGTATGCCAGAGGCCGGCCTCCGCTTGGGGGTATAGGGATTGGCCCGCCCTCTCCGTACCCAGTGTAGGTTTGGGAAGGCCACTGGGCGAGACAGTGCCTCTCAGCCTCGCTTCCGAGAGGTCTGGCGTGCGGGAGAGCCTCGGCGTCCTCGAGCCACATGCAATCGAACCCACTGTGTGCAGGAGCCTTGGATATAGTCAGTCGGACCAATTTTGGTTTGTTTGCAGGTGTGAAAGTCCACACTGGAGTCTATATGCTACATAATAACAATTTTATTACCTGATGCAGACCAAGTAATCAAACTAGCAGTGTGAAAACATCCTAAATACACACACACACAAAATAAAACTTGACAAGCGATGCCCTGTAGTGTAGTTCATTAGTGGGATGCACGCCGATAGTGCTCTGAAGGGGGAGTGACTTAGCGCAGGGAGCAATACATTGTTTTTGGTGAATATAGCACTATCAAGACAATAAAAGGTAACAAGGTGATGAAAATATGTGATGTGTGATGTGGACATGTCCTCTCCCAGTCATCCCAACAGTAAGGGTTGTCATCGTGTATCAATCGTTGCTAATCAGAATGTTGTGCTTTCAGACATCATGAAGTCCAAAAGCAACCCAGACATTCTCAAGATGGCCGCCGCTGCTGCCAAACGCTCGGAGCGCACCATGAGGTCAAAGGTGAGTGCTTTGGACGTATCGGAGGGGGTCTGTGAGCTGCTGCATCCACTGCCCCTGTCCGAGTTTGAAGAGTTAACATGGTCAGAAACACTCCTGGCATGTTCCTGCTCAGAAGTCTGACTCTTTCTATGTTACAAAATCCACAGCTCAAACTTTGTAACTCATATCTCTGTTGTCAACATATTTTCTGTAGTTTGTATCTTGTGCTTGTGTCTGCTATATATGCTATGACATCTGTGGATCATTATGTTATAATATGGAAAAACCTACACATACCACCAACTTAAGAAAATAAAGTTGGAGAACGAAATATAGAGCAGTGAGTGTATGCTGGTGGCTGTGCAAATGGGGGTTGATCAGGAATATGGCATCTTGAAAATAAGTGATCAAACGTGCACACATCACTCCAAATAAATGGTAAATGGTCACATTTTTCTATAGCGCTTTTCCACCTTCAAGGCACTCAAAGCGCAAAATAATACAACTCAGAGAGGGCCAATGAGAAAGAGAAACAACTGCAACATGGTTAAAAGCTCTCAAAAGTCAATTTTGTACAATAGGACTGATTTAACAATCACATGGACAGTGAATTGTTTACAAAAGATACATCTTTAAAGCCACAGAATGTAACTTTAACCCTCACAAAGACTGAACTAAAACAAACCAAACATTTGCATCACCAGAGCCCTTATTTGGCCAGAAGGAGAGCCGCCTCCTGCTTGTTTCCATGGAAATGTCCCACAGTAACCAGACTATAATATTCCACAGTATTCCATAAAAGATATCTCCGTGGGGAATGCTCTAAAGTATGGCTTTAACTTTCTGAAGGTGGCACCTGTGTGAAATAGAATGTTACACACTGTACCTTTTAAGATATGCAGCATTTGTTGACAAATACATGTAGCAATAAGGTGACATTTTTAAACTTTAGTACTTGCGTTTACTGTTTATTCATTGTCTTTCCAATATATTTTAGGCACTTTTTTGTAAAAAAAATAAAAAAAAATGCATTTAAACATTCCAAACTGAACATAAATGGTACAAATATGATACACAAACCAGTTCAAGCAGCAGATCTAAACATACTGACCTGATTCATTCCTCCGCTCTGGAAACGTGGACTGTGTCAAATCAACCTCCCTTTGTTCCATTTTTTAAGTGCTATCATCACATCACAGTACTTTAATATAATCATGGAAAAAACCTGCCTGCTCCCTCAGGCTGCATTCACAGAGGCAGTGTCTCCCCCTGCAGGCCTCAGGCATGCTGTGCAGTGTGCAGTGTATAGTGTGCGGTGTTTAGTGTGTAGTGTTGTGCTGTGGTGTGTCGTAGCTCTAGCCGTAGTCTAACACACAGCTCCTGCTTGTGTGTTTCCTCAGTCTGTGAGTCGAGACATGCCCTGGGACAGTTAGGGCTGCAGCACAGAGCGCCTCTGCTCCTGAGGTAAAGCCACGCCCCCACGCCACGCCCCCCACGCACGCACCGCCTCCAGCAGGCCGGCTCTGCACTGGGACCACTCTGGGTTCTCTCAGACAGCACAAACGATGCACAGTGGACACTTTACAATATCGAGTCTTTTTCATTTTTTATTTTGTGCAGTAGTACCCACTCAGTCTTTTAGAGACTATGACATAAACATAAAGAATCATGACATTTGGTTGACTGTAAGTGAAGTTGGTTACACGATAATGTACAAACCACTCACTCCTCTACTTATTGTTAACTTAACTTAAAGATAAAATTTGTAACTTTGTTTGTCTGGTGATGTCCCCTTTTAGTCTCCATGATGATAAATATTAATACATGGGGGAAGATTCCAGGCAAATGTATAACATCGCCATGGAGACAAGCAGGTGGCGAACCCTCCACCTGAAAAGCTACATAGTGTAACTTTTAAAAAGACACGTTCAAACCCATTGTAACCTTGCTGGTGAAAATGTTACAGATTGTGACGACTCTTTAGTTTCAAGGTGAAAAGCATGCAGGTGCATACATTTGTGCTGTCTGGGACTTACTAGCATATAGGCTAATGTGGTGACACACCTCACTGTGGGCTACGCTCATCACTTAGTTGAGCTGCACTTTACCTGCTGGATGTTGTTGACAGTAAATGTGCAGTGAGGAAATGATACGATCTTCTAAGACGTGTGTTTTGTTTTTGTTCCAGAGTCTAAAGGAGGGCCTGACCGCAGAACAGCGCCTCCACCTGTTCGACAACAAGGACCCAAAAGAGTTCTGAGCGCTGCATGTTCAAACGCCCACTGCATTTTAGCTCCTATCGTACCACACTACACTGGCCACACACCCCTCCTATGTTATTCAGAATATGGTATGAAGTTTGAGTTTATAGTCGGCATTCCCTGCACTTCAGTTAACTGTGACTTTTTTGTACTTTTTTTTTTTTTTTTTTTTTGCTGCCATGTCTTACTGTAAATACTGTTTTTAATAATGAACATCCGTCAACACTAAAAAAAACTGTGTAAGCTACTGTTTTAACTCCCCGGACTGTTGCTAGCCACAAATGTGACGGTGAATGGCTAAAACTACGGCAGCCCCAGAAGGTCATAACCAATTTGCAATTTCACGAAAGAATGTAGAAATGGAATTTATATTTTTCTAGATATTTTAACAGTTTCAATAATAGTTTTAAACTATTTCAGTAAAATAGAGTGTTTTAATTTAATACGAAATGAGTTCATCTAATTTATAACGGTAGTTTAGAATCAGCATTCAGAGATTTCAACATTTTCTGCTCAGTACATTGTGTCCACTGGACACAATGTACTGAGCCGGTTGGCTGGTTTTCCAAACATTAGTCAAAATATGTTATATAGTTTAGACATGAGGAAAAGTCTCCATTTGGGAAAATATAAATTCTCGTTTTGTTTCTTAATTTGTGAATTAGTTTTGTCCTTCTCAGGCTTCCGTACCTAACAGCTCCATTTTGATGAGCGAGTATTACTTGCATAACAAATATATTTATGAATGAATAGTGTGCATGTTTTTGTTTTCACTTCCTCCTCCTTCTTTATCATTCCTGCTCGCTAAAAGCACAAGCTCACCACAGTACTACAGAACAACAATTTTCCAGATGGCTGCGATGTCTGCAACTAACTCACCCACATTTCACACAGCGTTTCACACAGCTCCAGCATATGAATGATACTTTGAGTAGATACTTTTCTAGAGTTTGCCTCACTACAATCATTGCAGTTTGTCTTGTTCAGTGGCAGTCCCTTTATATTTATTTAAATGGCTGGGATATTCACATTCCCACTCCTCTGTACTCTTATTGTAAATATAAAGCAAATATACACCAACTGACAACAGGTTTATTAGCAATAAATATTTTTGCACCCTTTGACTGGTCTTCTGTTTATTTGGTTCTGCTTCATATTCAGCAGTATTAACATAACTACTGTGATATTTATTTGATACTTTGCAGCTGATGTCATCAATGTTCCCTGGGGGTGTTATGTTTTCAGCTGGATGCCCTGCCCTGTCTGAAGCTCTGTTACTCAAGTTTAACTTTCTAGACTCTTTTTAGATCTTTTTTTTTTCTTTTTTTCCTCTTGTTAGGCGTGTTCTATCAAAAATCACAACTGGAATCGATTGATTAAAAGTAAAAAGAATTTATTCCCTGTCCAATTCAATTCTAATACAGAGCTCTGGGTCAGACCACTATCCCTGATGGCCTATTCTACACAGGACTTAGTTTCAGGCAGTCTGAACACCTGCATTTGTCCCTTAACCCAGTATATATACATTCACAGAAATATGCATAATGATATGTTGATCAGGTTCACGCCTTGGATCCTCCTTGAAGCCTCTCCGTTTATGGGAATGACCGGATCTATTTAAGTTTGGTGCCAGCCAGGACGTCCCCTTGTCAGCTGCTCTGTACAGAATTTCCTTAAAAATACACAACCTACACAGCTGTTTCTTTAAACACATATATCAGATTTCAATAGTTAAGCATTAATTGTGTGACTTCATTAACAACATTTAAACAAATATATGATTTCAGCATTTAATAATTGCATGTGGTATACTCACGACACTTTATTATTTGTAACAGCCTTCACTCTCTCTCTGTTTTTGGGGACAGTGTTTGCTATCATGGGCCTTGTGTAACTGCCAAACATTCTGCCTTGGAGATACATAAGGACCATCCCCAGTATGATGTCACTGCAAAGTATCAATTGAATGATTCTAGAATAGGATCATATTACGGTAATTATACTGTACTATAGTTAACTTAAACTGTTAGCCTAGTGCTATTGTTGTTTTTAAGTCAATGGGGGAAAAGTGTTTGTTTGATCACTCCAAACACTCTTGGTGTCTGTGTACATTGGTGTACGTATGTGGATGGGTGAGTTCATTGATGTAAAGCGTTTTATAAATGTGACCATTTTCCATTGAACACATAAGTAGAGGCAGCCTGAAGCTGTATGCTTGTGCTCAATGTCATAGTTGTTTTTTTGTGTAGTTTCTCATTCCTTTCAGAAGTGAATGTGTTCTTTTCTTCGGACCCTTTCAAACCGGAAGTACTGTTGCGATACGCAGACTGAACGCACATGGCAGCGCCGCTTTTACTTTGGAGGGTAAACCGGAAGTGAAAGTTAAAATCTAATCTTGACGCCGCAGCAACTGGAGAGTGTTCCTGTAAAGTGCGTTTCTTTTATACATTGCGGCTGTCTCGGGTCGTACTATTGTTAGGATTCAGAGGAAAAGGAGAGATGTTATGAGAAATGAAGAGTAGAGTGGTTTAAAGCGGATCTGAAGCGGCTCCGTGTGTCTGTCCCGGTAAGTTTACCTCTGCCTTTGTTTCACGCACCGGGCCTGTCCCTGCTGCTGCCACCGCTCACTCAGCCCAGAACGTGCTGCCGCACTTCATTAGCAAAAAAGTTTAATTCAACCCATCTGCAACTTTCGTCTGCTGATCTAAACTAGTCCATCACAAGTGTGAAGTTCCGGATCGGATTCTTTGTCTGTTTCGGTCCGGAGCAAGTTAAAAGACCACTAAGTATTATTTTACAGTCAGCATTTGTATTTGGACCCTCGCTCTTGCCGTTGGTGGTTTTACAAAGTTCCTCGGGGTAGTTTGCAGATCTAGCCGATGACTGCTAATGAAATCTATTTCTTATATTGTAACGAGAACTTATTCATGTTTTTGTAGAAACCGAATCCAAGATTTTCCTCTATCCTTATGACCCGATACCTAGTATTGGGTCGACGATGCCTAATTTAGTATCAATAGTAAAAACTCCTGAACTTGAGGGAATGTGGACGGGGTTTGACAATGAGACAGCCGTAACCTGCGCTAGCCGAGGCCTAGCATTAGCCACCGCTAAGCTATCTGCTAGCCCCTGTTGTCAACGAATGTTGACACTTGTCACTGAAGCTGATGGTTCTTCTAAAATAACAATCATGTTTTTTTGTTCTAATCCTACATTTTGGTTATGTTCAAATGTGGTGTTTTTGCGCACGCTCAGTTCACGTGTGTGTCTCCGTGTGTGTGTGTGTGTCTGTGTGTGTCTGTGTGTGTGTGTGTGTGTGTGTGTGTGTGTGTGTGTGTGTGTGTGTGTGTGTGTGTGTGTGTGTGTGTGTGTCTGAACACTAATCACATTCAACAACACGTCCCATTATAATGTCACCTTCATCAGGCAGAGTTCTGCAGTGTCCCCCAGCGACTGTGTTTATCTGTAGTAATACTTCATTACAGTTATCAATTAGTGATGATTACTAAATCTACTGTACCTACAGGTACAAACACATTGTCAATGTTGCTTTGTAAATAATATACCATTTAGCAAAATGATTGATTGTTCTTTATTTTCATTCAGAAGCATTAGGACAAAATTTTACATTTATTAGTTTAATTGATTACTTGGTGTAACATTTATCATATTTTATATTGTACAATATCTATCACTGTCATTCATAAACCACTCTCTTGGCTTTTGCCAAATTAGCCAATTTTACACATAAGCATCAGTCTGTGGTATCAGCTGCTTCCATGGAAACCCATCAAACTCCTGTTTTGTTTGTCCTCTGCAGTTGTTATGGAGCAGCCTCCTGGGACAGCAGACGACCTCCAGACCCCACAGGACCTGTCCACCTCCAGTCTGCCCGCTGTGGTCAACCTGACCAGGAGAGGAGGAGAATGTGCCATGATCAGAACCTCCAGCTGGTATCAGACCGCAGAGCAGGGCAGCACTGGATCTTCATATCCAGACACTGCCCCCTGCACTGTCCAGTCAGGAGGCCAGATCCTGCCTGATAACGCCTTCTCCCCCACCACTGTCACACTGTCCTACGTGAGCCGGTCTCATGTCTTCTCCACCCAAGACTCCCTGTCTGGGACCTCCTCTGTGTATGGTGTTCCCACATTCAGCAAATACTCACTCCAGCCTTCGTGTGAGCCTGGAGAGACAGACATGGCATTAAACCAACCTTATCTGGAGAACATGGATGGACCTAGTGATCTAGCAGCACACACAGATCATCTCCAGTCTCTCTCCCTGGAGCAGCCTGAGCTTGACGTGGAGGCTAATATAAACCAGACATCTGAGTTGAGCAGGACATCACAGTTGGACATATCAGAGCAACACGGTGTTAATAACTGTGAACGTTTACAAAATGGTGGGGACATTTGGTTTAGTGAATCCTTACAAGATGGTTCCATGTCCTTACCCGAGTGTCCTGCAGCCTTACAAGAATCAGAGGGTTCTAGTTCTCTAAGCAAAAATATGGAACATTTCAGAGACAATCATTCCTTACAAAGTAGTCACACCTTCACAGCAGAGTTCCATCACTCTGAATTGGCATCGGATTGTTTAAAAGAACATCCAAAATTCTTCCCTGGGTTTTCAGAATTGGTGTCGAAGGAGGTTTTAGAAAAATCACCCAAAACTTATGAGGAGTCTCCTGCACCCTTGGGAGAGGGCAATGACTCCTTAGAAGAGTGCCAAGAAACTGAAAACTCTCTGGATTCCTTACAGAAAGACAAAGAGAATGTTTTGGGTGAGGACAGTCCAGAAGTTGTTTGCTTATCTCTACATCAGAAGGCAGCAAATACACAGCTGGGAGAAGTCATCAGCCCTTCGGAAGACCCTGTGTCCCCTTCTGCTACCTCACTGGACGAAATGGATGATGTCTTCATACTTCCACCAGCCTCCAGTTCACAGAGCGGGGAAAATTCCTTTTTAGAAACAACAACAGATGATCTTTCAAGTACCCAAGACACCATCCAGCCAGGCTCTGAGGACAGTGCCACCAGCTTGCTTTCGAATGACATAAATGAATGCTCAATTGGTAGAGGGAAGTCAGCTTTTGAGCCGCTAATCAACTTGACGGATGACGTTTGTATGGCAGATGTTTTGGATGGAAAGCTCAAAACCGGCAAAGTTTTGAACGGCAACTCTAAAGCACTACAAAAGACGGTAAGCGAAAGGAAACTACCTGTGCGATCCGGTAGAGGGATGCGGCTTGACGCTATCGTCATGAACATCAACTCCAGTCGGTATAATGTGTCCGGATGCATACGAACTGGCAAGAAAAGTCCCCAGACAGAGGAAGATAAGATAATGCCACGTAAGAGCCACAGGCTTTCAGCAAGAAATAACAAATGTGACAATAAAGAAGAGATGCCGAAAGTCTCTCCTATAAAGGGTCTGACTAAACCAAGCCCAGAAAAATGCAAAAATGCTACCTCAGATTCACCCCGCCAAAGCACCAAAAATCCACTACAAGCCAGTCCAGTAAAGTTAAAACAGAAATCATTGTGTGATCAAACTCTGCCATCAAAAAACTGCCAAGAAGCTGTTTCACGAACGGATAGTGATCTTGATGTTACTGTTGGAAGTGTTATGTTGACTCCGGAATCGTCCAAATCTCCAACGAAAAGCCCAGGCAAAACCAACAACGAGGCATCTGTGAAAAAAGCCCGCCCAAGAGCGAAATCGAAACCAGCGCCTGAGAGAAAACGGAAAAAATGTAACATTGGAAATGCTTCTAGTATGTTTTCTCCCAAGGAGCCCGAAATCAAGCTGCGATACTTAAACTACAAAGAGGGGAAACGGGACTCAAAAAGTGATCGCTTCTCGCCGTTCATCCGGGTGCAACGCAAGGAGCAGGCGCCCTCACTGTGTATTGTGGTCAACTACCCAGAAGAGGTCAAAACTCCACGGAAAGCCAACCAACAGCACGGATCTTCAGAGTACGTGCCCGCCGCTGTGCCCACTACTTCCTGTCTCCAGTTGGGTCGGGTTTCCATGCAAGCGGACCAGCAGGCGGCGCTTGTGTGCTGCCTGTGCGGTCAGTCCGCCAACTCCATGGACCTGGGCGATCTCCACGGACCCTATTACTCTGAAGGGCACCAACCCCTGGCGAAAAGGTCAAACGCGGGACCGGGGCTGAAGGAGGAGTCCAGTGATTCAGATTCGTCGTCATGCAGCGGGACATCAGTAAGGCGGCAGCAGCGGCGGCGGCGGTGGGGGGTGAGGAAGGGAGGAGTCCGGCGGCGAAGCGGGCTCGGGTGGACACACAGGATTGGTACAGCCCCCCCGTGGTGCCGTTGGGTCCCTGCGAGTACTGGCTGCACGAGGACTGCGGGGTGTGGTCCGCCGGGGTGTTCCTGGTCAGGGGGAGGGTCTATGGGCTGGAGGAGGCTGTCAGAGCAGCACACAGTACGGTAAAGGCACATTCACACACGGCTTCATAAAATTTAACATGTTAGTGTTTCCCAAACTTTTTTTTTTCTGAGGACCCATATTTTAAAAGTCACAAACCTCTGTGACCCAAGTCAATAGACATTATTCATAAATCACAAAATAATGGTGGATTTCAGCATTATTAAACATTAATGAGGATATTTTATTGTTGACTGAGTGATCGTGTCTCTGAACTATTAGTTTTACTCAAGTTTTAAACAATGAAAAACAGTCACTGAAGCAGCAATAAAAGGATCCATAAGTCATCTATTTGGACACTAAATTTATTTTTCTTTTCAAAATTCAACTGAACCAGCAATATTGGAACAAAATAGTATGTAGAACTGCAGACCTATGTGCAGACTGTGACAAGGCAACCCCAAAAAAATCTCCTGCGACCCAGTCTTTGAGAAACAATATGCTAGTGCAGTTGTATTCGGTGTTCTTTGTATGTTTTCTGTACACTATGTACACCATCTGCTATCAGATAGTGTATTTCCTCTGGAAGATCCTATGCTACATTTCTTTGCCACATTTGGTGCAAAAAGCCTGTAGTATCTCAAAGGTACTTAACTAGCCTCTTGCACAGTCTCCATGGATACAGGAAAAACAAACAGCTCATTTCACACAATCCAACAGTCCCTAACATGTTTCCTTTGAACAGCACATTCTGCACTTTTTAATTGGATAAAATCCCATGATATGATGTTAACTGAGCTCAAACAACAGAAAAGTTTGAAAAACTGCCCAGAGTGTCGACCAGACAGCCACAACTGCTGTAATGTTCCACAGTATGGGATTAATTCTACAGATCTCCATGGTGACAAGCTGGTGATGCCAGTATTGCTGGGTTTCAGTATCACAGCAGTCTATAGGCTGATAATATTCAATACAGATGGGAGGAGGGTACAATGCAGGTTTTTCCTGTAATATAATCAGTTCTTGATTAATGTTCAACTTTTTATAGAAAAGTAGAATGTAATCAATGGGGAGAATGACATCACACTCTAGAATCAAAAAACAAAATAAAAAAACATGCGTTTTATTGAATAAATGCAAGATTGATGCGTTTAATGGCAGACAGACATTCTGTAGTGTTTTTCTTGCTCTGTCAGTAGTACAGGGCGGCTGTAACAATGGCCGACTCCTTCGCTCGTGTGCCGGTGCAGATAGCTCGGAGCGCTCCACCCACTGGGAATGTAATTCAGTTAAAGAATGATCTAATTGATTCTTCTGCTCGATACTCGCTTAATTAAGTGTCAGGAGCTGTCAGGGGATGTCACTCACACTGCGCTCAAAGGACTTAAAGGAACCGCCTCACCACTCACCTCACATGTACTGTAGGACTGCAGTCTTCAGAGAGAGTACTGAAGAGACTTGGAGCATGAATATGATTTCAGCAAGAATATTCTGACAGGATTTAATGTAATAATAATAAACATTTAAAGTAAAATATCCTCATATGCACTTCAAATATTTGCATTTTTTTCTCTAATTTGATTAGAATTGCTTTGGTTGATCGTACCTTGGTCAATATTTATCATAGTTTTACATCAGTGTGAGGAAAAGATTTGAAAAGAAGTACAAAAATACAGGAAGTAGCTCTGAGTTCTACAACGGGATACATTTACCTGAAAGTTACATGCAACAAGCAGAGATAATTTCCGCACCAGGAAGATTCTGGTAGATAAAACAAAGTAAAGATGTTTTCATTTATTTTCATTACAGTAATCACATAAAAGTATAAAACTATAATACTACTTACACCAGTCTTGTACTTGTTTTAACAGTTATAGAATTACTATTTCCCATGTTTAATCAAAGTAAAATAATAAACTACAAAAACTCTTCGATATCCATAGTTTTTTTGTAAAGGCTGAGCTGTAGGTGTCTTTGGTAGAGTTGTGTAATTTCCACATCACTAACTAGAGTAAGACTTTTTCCACTTCAAATCCAAATCTTTACTTTATTTCTATAGCACATTTTACAAACAAAGCAGTTTGCAAAGGGCTGTTCAGAGATCGTAAAATGAAGAAGACAAAAAGGTACTTTGGAATGTGTAGGAATTTGGTCATACCAGTCCTAAAACAATAAAACCAGTCAAATCAAATAAAAGCAAAACCATAGAAATCATAAAATAGTAAATAAGTAAAATTACTGCTTGTTGAAATGAACTCATGCTGTCGCTCTCCTCTCTCCCCATCCTTTCTCCCCTCTCTTCCTCCTCTCCTCTCGTCCTCCCCTCCTCACTCTCTGTGTGTTGCAGAGGTGTTCATCGTGCGGGGACAGGGGTGCGTCTCTGGGCTGTCTGTTCAAAGGCTGTCCCAACAAGTATCACTACAGGTGTGCTCTGCAGTCAGGTGAGTCTCTGGGGAACAAACATTTTGATCTGGTATTGTATGTCAGTCTATCAATCAGTCAAACTTTATATTTCATACAAAAAATGTGACACAATGTGCTTTACAGTGATTAAAAACAGTCCCACACTTCCTTCCACCCACCCAGACCCCACAGCTGCCTGACCCCACACAACCAAACAACCCGGACACTCACACACATGCACAGACATGCGCACACACACTCACACACATAGTGACATGCTAAAATACATTAAAGTGCACGTAGTAAAATGTGAGTCAGAATACAGGAGAACCAGTTGAGAAAGCACCATCATAGTGTAACAGAAATACTAGTTAAGTTAAAATGTTCTAACAAATCTGAACTGACAAATGTTTGTTTTCACTTGAATTAGCTGAACTGTACTGTTTACCAAAAGCATGCTGGGAAAGCTTGTGTTGTGTGACTGATATATTGCTCATACATCAGGCCCTGTCCTCAGAGCGTCTAACCCCTGTGTGTGTTTCAGATTGTGTTCTGGAGGAGGACAACTTCTCCATGAAATGTAAAAAGCACAAGGTGAGATATTCAGGTGTTCTCTGACTATGGGATGCACCAAAGCTTCATATAACTGAATTTTAATTTTTTATTTTTTCCCCATGGGGCCACACGAGAAACAGAAAATATTTTGGAGGGCCAGGCAAAAATGCTCAACTTAATTCTGCATAATATTAATTGTATTTCTTCATAAAAAGCAGTAAATAGCATTGTTTTGATGAGCTGGTCATACAGAGTAGAGTTTGTTATGACAAAGCAATGATAAACTGAGGTTGCCTTACAAAAAATATAATAAAAAAAAAAAAAAAAAGCAATGCAGCTTTAATCCATGTATCAGGTAAAGCAATAAAATATATTTAGTTTGTAATGATCTAAAACGGGCCGGTCAGAGTCACCCAAAGGGCAGTGTGGCCCGGGAGCTGGACAATGCCCAGGTCTGATATAACCTGGTCCCCTCATGTCTCCTACAGAACAAGTCCATCAAGGCCCCTCCGAGCAGCCGGCCCGAGCCCAGCTGACCACCACAAAGGCCACTCCTGGTATGTACTGAACTCTGGGGCTCATGGGAGACTAAATGAAGATGGTGGACAGGCCAGAATTGTAAGGGACTACAATCACTACTGAATCACTACTAAAACACCTCTCTCTAATCTTAATGGTCACTACCTAAACCCCAGCATGAATCATGAGTCAGTGCTAGTGCAGCCTCTGCAGCTCAGGGAGGGAATTCTGGAGGTTCTGAGCTTTTAAATGAGGCCTGACCTTTTTATATAGTGAGAAAAGAACATTGACAACCCAGATTCAGTTGTGATTGTTGTGTCTTTATTGAAACAATAAGAGCACATGCTACATACAGTTCCTTATAAATTCAAGAAACTGTCATTTTGTGTCGACAGTTATGTTCTATTGTATATCATTATGATTCAGAAGGAGGTATTGACATTTTAGTGTATTTTTTAGTGTAATAATATTGGCAGTTTTCAGATTCTAGAATATGATGATGCTATACTCCCAGATAGGGGCAAGGGGCCTTTTCCCTTTTCCCGAATGATCACATTGTACTTCTTGTGAAATATCTAAAAGGTAAATTTGCAAATGTTGAACCTGATCATTTCTATCAGTTACTAGACTCAAGAACTCTCTGTATTACATCACAAATCTGTATTTTATCAATATTCATTTTAGCTGCCCCCATCTGTATTGCTGGTTTCAGATGACGACATAACATTCTATAAACCAATATTATTTAATACAGATGGGGACAGCTAAAATTTAGTGCAACATAATTTTACATTTTAACTATATAAAGTGAGTTCTAGGGTTTATTCAGTTATTGGAAATACCAGGTTCAACACTTATGAATTTACCTTTGGGATATTTTACCACAAAGTACAATGTGATTTTCTGAGCCCATAACATCATCACATTCTAGAATATAAACCACGAAAAACATATTATTGACCTATAGAATGTAGTGATGTTATCTGACACCCAGCAATTGTACACACTTTTAACACAATAGATCAAAACAAACATGTATTAACTTGATTCAAACCAAGGCTGTCGCGTGCTTACTTTATGTAGTATGGAAATTGCATCATATCACAGTTGCGTCTTACATCTTGTTTTCCTCTTTAGACTTTGCCCCCTCCGCTTTGCAGTGGTTGACTCCTCCTCTTCCTGTGGTAACCATGGCGACGTGGAAGATCCTTCTGGCTGCAAGCGAGGACCTTAAGTTCCCTCGTCACAGGGACCCTCAACTCCACTCAGTTTGACTTATTTATACAATATTTACGTTTTTTGGGATTAAATAACAATCAAAGATATTTAATTTTATATCAATTTGTATGATTATTTTTATTTATTCCAGAATTCTTAATGTGTTTTTAAGTTATTCTCGAAGCTGTCAAAGGATTGAATTTTACCTTAAAAGGACATCAAATGGTACTTGACTGAAATCAGAAAGTTCGGATCATAACAGCATTAATTTTCCAACGCTAGTTTGTTTACAAGGGAACTGAATGTATTCCGACATTTTAGCGTTTTCGTTTCGCTGGAAGCACTTTGGAGTGACACGTGGTCCTGGATAAGTTTTTATGAAGTTTTTAATTTTTTCCGAAGTTTACATTTTTACAAAAAAAAAACTTGGACAAACGTCGATGGAAATGTTGATTTTGGATGAAAGCACTTTTTCCGCCTTCTTGGGCCTCCAAAAGTTTGTATTGACAGGGTTTTCCTTTATAAAAGCGAGAGGAGGGAAGCAAAAAAACAAATACAAAAACAAGAAAAAAAATAAACAGCCAATATTTTCAAAAAACATAATGAAGCGTGCTCTGTTTTAATACACTGAAGGATTTTCCAATATTCTTTTCAAATTGAGACTAGATCCAAATTGGGCAGTAGATTTTTCGCCCACTTACTCCAAGTTTGGCAGTTCTGTTCCTGATGTTGTGTCCATGAGCAAGACTTTTCCCCCATATCACCAAAGTAAGAATGAGTCAGTTTATTTACCTCATAGCAGTACTTGGGCCATAGAAGCTCAGCTGGTATTCTGTAGGTTGCTGGTTTGATCCCTGCTACCTATATTTCTTTCTGCCATTGTGTCCTTGGGCAAGACACTTCCCACCTAATATCATAGTATGAATTCTTAGTTTTGTTTTTTTTTTCCCAAATTGGTAGCAAAATTTAACTAAATTAAAGGTTGCGACATAGGTAGCAGAAATCAAACCAGCATACTGCCACTGTGCCTTTAGGCTAGACACTTTCCCCTCTTTCACCAAGCAATACATTTGTTTATTTCAAACTGAGACTGCTCTGGCTCAGTCAGTAGCAATAATCACCCCCAAAAACCTGAAGGTCGCCGGTTTGATCCGTGCTATCCATATTGCATACTGCCATTGTGTCCATGAGCTAGACACTTCACCGACCTTGCCAGACTGAGCCCTACCTAAAACCTTAAAATATAATGAATCATAATTTGTTTAAGATCTGAACAAATTTGAATAACAGACAGATTGGTGCACTGTGGAGATTTTTATAGGGGTACGGCTCTTGTCGTCATATTGAGAAGTTAACTTTGATCAGAATGTTCCACAGTATGGCATTAAACTTCTTTTTAGCTATTAAAACGTGACATAAAATGCAGTAGATAAGTGTAATGCCATATTGTGAAGGGCTGTAGTGAAAAAGATCAACTAAAGACATGTTCTGCCAATCGATTAGTCGACTCAGAACTCAAAACTATTATGCATCTCTGTGTATTTGATCCAAACTACACTCACAAGACTACACCTGCAGGGAGTTAAGACAAAAACTACTATTTATGCAGAAAAAAGCACTACAAAATGGTGCATTTATACGTTTTATATTATTATATGCATTTTTACCATAACTAACTCATTCTGGTCTTAAAATATTCATATGGTCCCGCTCTACTCCATCCTGATGTTTCCATTTTCACCCTGAATCATTTCCTCTTTCTAATACAGAACGTGACTCCTCATTTGCTCCTATAACCACAAGTGTCAGTGAGCTTCATTTGACTGGAGCTGAACACTGGGTGACGTCATATTTCCTTAGTCCACTTCGTTATACAGTCTATGCTTTTTACAGTATAAATAAATCTTCAGCTCACTCACGTCTTTCTCCTGTTGTCCACCGATTAATCGACTAAGCAACTACAGCCCTCAAGTAAAGTATAACATCTCCACGAAGACCACACCAACAAAAAAGTGAGATTGTATATCTTTAATTTGACAGAGTAGAGTTTTCCTCCTCTCACTTTTCGCCTCCATTCTCGTCTGTGCGCTTGGATCACAGACGGACCCTTCTCTTGCATTTTCAGTGTTACAGACCTGACTTAAGTTTACTTGAGCGAACTCCGCGACCGGCATTGGACAAATCAAACTGCTTCTTTTTTTTTTTTTTTTTTTTTTTTTTTTTTTTAAATATATCTCCAAGTGGTGCTTTTCAAAATGGCCTTACCTGGTGAAAAAAGTATGCATCATAGGTTGAGTTCACGCAACATCACAACATTGTAGAATCTCTGTACAGTGCATATGGTGGGTTAGACTACTCAGTTTTTTCATTATTTTTGGTGAAGTTTATAATTTTACTTACTGGTGTGGCATACATAGAGTAATTCAATAATTGTTACCTAGCAACCATAATGTAAACAAGGGCTTATCATGGTTATTATGAGTAGTGAAAATACATGCCAGCACCTTTATTGGTAAATGTCAGGGGAAAAAAAAAAATTCTCATATTGACTTGGGTGGGATTCTATAATTTGAATGTAATATCTCTGCCAGTGTTCTGTTTATCACACGTATTATCTCACCAAACAAAATTTGGAAAAACACAAAACCTGTCATATGCACTTTTATATGAGCCTCTGCCCTCCAACTGAAATTCTGACGTCAAATTGGTGTATGTTGTGAACGCAAACTATTCATTTCAGCCAAGACAAATCATTGAGGATGATTGGATTTGAAGGCAGCTTGCATGCACTTTTCCCTGCTTCAGAAATATTCCTCCTTCCAAGTGTAAAATTGTGTGTACTTTTCCATCTCGCCTGCAGGGGGAGTATTGTACCAGTTTATTTTTTTGTTTGTTTTTTTATTCTAGAGGCAGCTCAAGACCTTAAATGCCAACTCACCAGCAACCAATGTGCCATCTGTAATTACTTTGCAATCGATCCTCTCACCTGGATTTTGTGTTGTACCAAATACAGCTGTTTTATAATCTGTTCTCAGGGCTGAATCTCACATGTTAGAATTACATTTTTTTATGTCTGTTAAATAGTGTACATTAGTTTGAAACTGGAGCCATGTAGCAGCGTTCATATTTCCATTCAAACTGTTCATTCCCACGTGTTCCATGTGTATGTGCTGTGCTGAACGGCCGTGTTTGTTTTCACTGAAGCTTTAGTTCAGCTCGCCCGCCTGTCAGACAAAATAAAACATTTTGTTCCATGAGAAGTCTTTGTCTTGAAGATATGTATACATATATAATCTCTCTCTGTCATGTACAATATATATCACTTTATATCATATCTTACACAGTTTATATTATTATCATGATATATATTACACACACTATATGTAATACATGATTTAGATCAGAGGTGGGGACTTACAAGACATGAGTTGGACACAAGTCAGACTTGTCCAAATAAAAATTAATTTCTACAACTTTTGCATACTCATACTCATATATAAATGTACTATGATTTTTAAGTACAATTTATCTTAAAAGTCAAATAAACTGAAAAAAAACAAAGCTGTATTTGGTGCTTTGGTTTAAAGATTTGCAGTGACTTGAAGCTCAAAGCAGATGACTTGGACTTGAGGATTTTGGACTTATGGGCCAGTGACTTGAAATGTGACATGGACTTGCCTGTATTTGACTTAGGACTTGACTTGGGACTTGACTCGGACTTGAGGACTTGGGACTTATGGGCCAGTGACTCGAAACGCGACATGGACTTTCCTGTATTTGACTTGGGACTTGACTTGGGACTTGAGGACTTGGGACTTATGGGCCAGTGACTCGAGACTCAACTTGGACTTGCCTGTATTTGACTTGGGACTTGAGGAGGACTTGAGGTCAAAGACTTGAGATTTACTTGAGACTTGCAAATCAGCAATTTGGTCCCACCTCTGATATAGATATCCATTTTATACATTTATATATTTATACATATGTATTGTCTATCTATCTATCTATCTATCTATCTATCTATCTATCTATCTATCTATCTATCTATCTATCTGTTTAATATTCCGAAGCAATAAGATAAAGTGACATGAGTCCATGAAGAACAAGTTTATTTTATTGACCAAAGGCAGCTGTACAGGAAGACTGTATGGAGACTGGAGCTCTACTCACTACAGTGCACCAGGCCCGTGCACCAGGGCCCGGGGCCGCGCACCAGGGCCACCCAAAGGTCCAGCTCGTCTTTAGCACATGGTATGTTTAGGCTCCACTGTCACACCTCCAGTGGTGGTTTGGGACAAGTCTTACATTGGCACAGACTGGCTGATGAGACAGAGGACATCAGGGCTGACGTGGTGTCCTCCGTGTGGACATGTGAGTGTCCACAGTGCTTTTGTCCCATTGTTCAGGAACAAAGGGGACATGAGCTCAGAGCATGGTACCACCAGCCCCTCTCCTTCTGTCCCACCCACCCACAACCCACCACTGGACCGGGCACGTGAACACCCCAGGGAGGAGCAGCTACAGAGGCCTGGGAGGGACAATACACAAGAGCTGCACACATACAGATCATGCAGATGGGACAAAGCAATAATGCCACAGGCTGGGTTCACGTCAGGGTTTCAAATGGAGGGCAAGGACTGTGTTTGTCTGTGGAAGAATTACTCTAACACAATCCAGGAGCGTTTAGCTTCATTTTAGTGAGGAATTGTGTCCTCATACTTGTCATTTCAACAACATCGCTCCAAAAGAGGCGTGCAGAGACACTGGACTGAGTCTTACAGCTAATACTGCAAGTTGACTCAAACATACATGGATGACATATAAATCCTCCTCGGGCATGTTTTTGATGGGGGAACAAAATTATAACATGATAGAAAGTTCCAAAAGTACATTCTGCACAATACTGCCTCTTTAAAGGTACAGTATATATATTTGTTTCTGTTGCTGGGCTGTACATGTGCTTGTTTCCTCCAAATCATATGTGGGATATTTCCAGTGAAGCACAATGTTCCTCATGTGGCAATAAACTGATTTGTCTCTGTGGAGACGCACGGGTGAAAGCACAAGGTCAAAGTAAATATTAGCAGGAAATACTCGTGTAACTGATGGATGGTGACGTGAACACAGCCTACAGGCCTACTGTCATTTTCATTGATTTAGTATTTTTCTTTAATTTGGACAACAGCTCTGGTGTCAAAGAAACATGCCACACTACTTCAAGTGGCAGTGACTCTCTCTAAAATGACGTCAGATGATGCTTCATGCTCGGCTCTCTGCACTCAAATGGTGACATCACAAATACATTACAATGGAGGGGACTTCAGCTTGGAGACAGCCAGGTTTTCCTTGGTGTTATGTGTCAGTACATATGAGCTGCATCAGGTTCAAGTCCTTTACATGACTATAATGTAATCATTGGGTATTTTGTAATCATCTGAAGACATAATTTTAAACAACATGATCTTATTTTGTAAACCTGACAATATCCTGAACATTGTTCTTCTCTAAAAACCTGATACAGCTGAAATGCTTTTACACAGTCATGTACCCACTGGCTGTACACTTTTACCGCTGTGTTCTGTAAATATATGGTTGATCTTCACGTTGCAGCTGGGCAAGAGTTTTCTGGTTCAAGAAGCAAAATTCACTGACGCAGGAGGGCTGTGCTATGCTAACAACGACACATCACTACTGCTAACACATTCTGCCAAATTTGAAAGATTTTCACGTCTCAATTTAAATGTAATTTCATGCAATTAAAAAAATAATAATAAAAAAAAATAACTTGTGTTTTTACTTTTTTGTAAATGGATTTTCAAACGAAGATGAAGATGGCTCAACTGAATCTGTTGGAAAATATGTCTGTCGAATGAAAAATAAAAATTGCAAAAATATTGACAATACAAAACATGAATGTTAATCAAATTTGGAAAAAAGTTAGAAGTGAAAAGACACAACAGAAAAGACACAGTGAAGAAAGAGTCCCATAAACTATTTGGATCAACTTGAAATTGCACTGTTGAAAATGAGGATCTGAATCTTGTCTTTGTCCCGTGGCATCAACTCAAAAGTCTTCAGTTCACCGTTCTTTTTTTGCTGGAAGTATTGCTTTAAGAAAAAAAAGGGAACATTTGGTCTTCTTTTCACGGTTGAACTGTACTGGAAGCATCAGTTTGGATTCCGCAGGCTCTGGGTGATATTTGGATGTTCCTCTGCCTCAGGCGGTGGGACATATGACAGAGGACAGACACGTGGACATGTCTTTAGTCTGAGCTTCTTTGTTTGGACACAGAGCAGAGGTATTCTTTTGTGGTGGAACTTTTCCAGAGCTAAAATCCACAGATGACAATGTTCAGGATGCTCAGAGAAAAGACTCCAGGTTTGTGCAGTTCCACATGTAAAGTCAGAGTCTCTCACGTCCTTCTCACTCAGCACAGTTAAAGTTCAATGAAACAGACTTGAAGCTCCACCCCTTCCCGCTGCACGCACTCAGACGCAGATCTCGATGGGCGTGGCTACGAGCATGCGTCCCCCCGGAGACCCGCCCTCTCTGGGCACCCTCTCGTAGCTGGTGGTGGAGGACACTGAGCTGTTTGTGGACACTGACACAAAATGGCCGCCCGCAGGTGGATCCATCATGGCTCCTTTACCTCCCCCACTCCCTGCACTTCTGTCCACCGCCACAGGGGACATAGGAGACATAGGAGACATGGGAGACATGGGGGACATGGGAGACAGAGTCTGCTGCTTCATCCTCTCCACCAGCAGCTCCTCGTCCTCCTCGGCTGAAGATGAAGAGGACACATGGTTCTGGTTGGTTCCGTTGTTGACGGCGTTGCTGTTGGCGTTCCCGTTGGCGTTCCCGTTGTTGTTGTTTTCTGTATCTAACATCCAGGTGTGGCTGAAGTAGACAAAGACCTCTTTGACAGAGCAGCGACGCTCTTGCTCCACAGACAGGAGGCGCCGGAACATTCTGAGGGCCTGCTCCGTGAACCTCCTCCACTGAGAGGGCACGACAGCGCTCCTCCTCCTCTGCCAGCGCACAAACTCCTGGTAGAACGTGTCCCCGGGCAGCGCCTTCTCCCAGGGGAAGTTCCCCGTGAGCATGCAGAAGAGCAGCACTCCAAACGCCCACACGTCTGTGCTGTAGTCCACACAGAAGCCCTCGTGACGGGAGGCATCGCACAGCTCTGGAGCTGTGTATGGGATCGTGCCGCTCACCTAAGACACAGCAGAGACAAATCAGGGACAGGGAACATTAATATTTACACTTCTGTAACCATACAATAATACATAACGTGGTGTAAGAACATTCTAAGAGCAAGAAACATCACAACATGACTCACATTCTGACCCTACAGGATTTGACCTTTTCAGTCAGACAAATATGATAATTACACCTAGAAGAACCTGAACCAGTTTAAAAGTCTTAAATGAATGACACTATTGTACTGGTTTATTTGTATAAATTATGATTTAGTATTTGTATATTTGCCCTCTCCATGAAACAAACATGTCACAACATTTTAAACAGATAACACAGAATGCCACTTGTTTCAATTGTTTCAAATGTGATAGTTTTTTTTTAATTTTTTTTTTATGATTGTCTTAAGAAAACCTCAGCCATACACAGGACAGGAGCAGGCTGCAGAGGCCTGTAGGGCACATACCCGTTTGACCGGAGAGCCGGCGCGCCTCGTCATCCCAAAGTCGGACAGTTTGACCTTCCTGCACTCGCGGTCGAAAATGAGGATGTTCTCAGGCTTGATGTCCCTGTGCACCAGTTTCTTACAGTGCAGATAGTCCAGTGCCATGGTAACCTGGTGCACACAGCGCTTAGCCACTGCTTCAGGCAGACCGATCTGGAACAAGATACAAACACACACACACACACGTGAGCACTGCAGTGTGTGTCTGTACTGGACCACACACATGTTGGATTTTTATTCTCATAGGGAACATTACATTGACTTGCATTCATTCCCTGGAGACTGATGCAGTATTTCCCTAACCTTAACCTAAAGCCACGTTGTTGATCTAAAGAGTTTTCATCATGGGGACCTAATTTCTGTGTCTGTAACAGAGTCAGATTGTGAGTGTACTGAGAGTGTTTGTACTGAACAGACTTTCCATGCTTCTTGGGAACTGTCACAGCCAGTGTCCTGCCCTGCGCCTTCTTTCCACTCTTCTGCCTCTCCAGGTGTGTGTCCTCGCCTGCCTCAGCTGCCCTGCCCGCCGCTCCACCCACGTGACCCCACGAGAGTATAAAAGGCCTGCAGGTGCACATCTCCTCCCTCTTCTCCTGCTCTCCTACTTCACTCCATCCACTGGGCCTGACACACCGCTGCCACCATTACTACCATGCTTTTACAATAAATGCCCGAACATGGCTTAAAACTTTCGCCGTAGTTGAGTCCCCCTTCTTTGTTGCTGTCTTTTAAAGCCTGGGCTGTATAGAGACATTACATAGACTTCCATTCATTTCCCTGATTCTAACCTTACCACATGACAAACCTGTGGGAATATGAAGTATCTGTGGGAGTATGAAGTACAAGTGGGGGTATGAAGTATCTGTGGGAGTATGAAGTACTTGTGGGGGTACGGTGAGTACATGTTTGGGTATGGTGAGTATCTGTGGGGGTATGGTGAGTACCTGTGGGGGTACGGTGAGTACCTGTGGGGGTATGAAGTACCTGTGGGGGTATGGTGAGTACCTGTGGGGGTATGAAGTATCTGTGGGGTATGGTGAGTACCTGTGGGAGTATGTTGAGTACCTGTGGGGGTATGAAGTACCTGTGGGGGTATGGTGAGTACCTGTGGGGGTATGGTGAGTATCTGTGGGGGTATGAAGTATCTGTGGGGGTATGGTGAGTACCTGTGGGAGTATGTTGAGTACCTGTGGGGGTATGAAGTACCTGTGGGGGTGGTGATAC
This sequence comes from Boleophthalmus pectinirostris, assembly GCF_026225935.1. Lineage (NCBI taxonomy): Eukaryota > Metazoa > Chordata > Actinopteri > Gobiiformes > Gobiidae > Boleophthalmus > Boleophthalmus pectinirostris. Next base: position 4,318,756 of record NW_026571047.1, read on the forward strand.
CTGTGGGGGTATGGTGATACCTGTGGGGGTATGGTGAGTATCTGTGGGGGTATGGTGAGTACCTGTGGGGGTATGAAGTACCTGTGGGGGTATGGTGAGTACCTGTGGGGGTATGGTGAGTACCTGTGGGGGTATGGTGAGTATCTGTGGGGGTATGGTGAGTACCTGTGGGGTATGGTGAGTACCTGTGGGGTATGGTGAGTATCTGTGGGGTATGTTGAGTACCTGTGGGGGTATGAAGTACCTGTGGGGGTATGGTGAGTACCTGTGGGGGTATGTTGAGTACATGTGGGGGTATGGTGAGTACATGTGGGCGTATGAAGTACCTGTGGGGGTATGTTGAGTACCTGTGGGGGTATGGTGAGTACCTGTGGGGGTATGGTGAGTACATGTGGGCGTATGAAGTACCTGTGGGGGTATGATGTCGAAGAGGTCCCCTGCCAGGGCGTACTCCTGGGCGAACACGTAGGCGTCGTCGGTCTGGAAGGCGATGCCGAACATGTTGATGATGAAGGGGCAGGGCGACAGGTACAGAGAGATACTGTACTCGCGCAGGAACGAGCGCAGCTTTGTGCTCTTCTTCTTCAGGAACTTCAGAGCCATCTTTGTGCCTGGCCAGAGACAGCACAGTGTCAGTGTGAGGGAGGCTTAAGACCAAATACACAATACTGGAAACTCCAATTTAATACTAAAGAACAGACCCAAATGATCATCTTAAAAGCTCCACTTTAGACAATCTTGAAAATTCCAACACAAAATGAAATGAGTTTAATTGTCCTTTTACACAGAATTACCAAAAATAATTAATAAAGCTTTCATCTAACCCACTTTCTGCTATTGTCCCATAGAAATCCTTATTATCTAAATAACATGATTAAAAAATATTTAAATCAATACTCACTCCTTTTTTATTTATATAGTCATTTTCAACACAATAATAGTATTTATTTATTAAACCCTGTGGTTTTATACAAATTCTGATAAAACTCAAGCTGAGCCTCGACTACACTGACTCACCATAAGACGATCTCAACAAAACTGCACTGGGGTTGTCAAAAGAATAGACTCTGATCTCACCTCTGATCTTGTGGATGACCAGATCGACGCGCCCGTACGTGCCCTTGCCCAGCTCTCCGATCACCTCGTAGTACTTGTTCACCTCCAGGCGCTCCAGGTTCTGCGCCGCCATCAGCTGCAGCTCCTCCAGGATATCCATGCGCTCCACACGGTCCCGGGAGCCCAGCGGGGAGGAGCTCATGGTGGGGACGAGAGGGGGAGAGGAGCCAGGAGAGGAGCAGAGGTGTGGAGGCTACACGCGCAAATCACTGGGGGAAGAGGGACACGGAAGTCAGGTATAAAGTGCACTGAAATCTTGGCTAGTTTAAAAAAAAAATCATGACGTTTATGATTTTGCTTCCTGTTTGGACATTCATAAAGGGGATTCCACAAATGTTACCTAGCAACCATAATGTTAAAAAGAGCAAAAATGTGTTACACAATACTTCTGATTAAACTAATAAATATAAATAACATCAAAATAAATAACAGCTCAGAATGAAATGAAGGTGAAATGAAGAAAAAGGCCTTCCTGATGTTTCATGTTGATGACAGATGTAGACGGATTCTGCTTTAGAACTCAGCATTACTTTTTTTAACACTTTACACTGATGAAAAACTACAGCAGCAATTTTCAGTCTCTAAAAAAAATACAGCAGTTCCAGAAGGTTTTCCAAAATATCAGTACTGGTTTGATATTAACAATTTTGAAGATATTTAGAAACGAAACAATCTTACAAGTTAAAACACACAATTTATATATTTTGTTTATATTATATTTACTTTTTAACAAAGTGAAGAACTAAAACTCATTAAATAATTCATAAAATATTCATGTATTATATTTTTGTGGGCCTTGCTATTGATCTTAGGCCTGAAATGATAATAACTGTATCAACTTATCATTCAGTATATGAAAGCTGGAGCTATATATTCTTGATCATGTACATTTTCTTTGCACATTTTTTTTTGGTTATTTTTGGCTATATGATAAGATTTAAGTTCATAACTTATAACATATGCAACTTCAATACTGAAGAGTTTCATTCTGCTGTGTTTTTTTAACAGTATTGTAGATTTTTTATAGTTTTTGTGTTTATGTTTTAAATCTGCGTTTGGGTTTTTGTGTCAGAGGCATAAATTAGTTTGGTCTATATTTACTTTAACCACATATCACACTTCCAAATGTGTTATCAACAGGCCTATCCACAAACCAAATATCAGATAGTGGCAAAAAAAAAACTAAAAATCCACTTCAGACCATCGATCTGTGCAGACAGTCACACAAAAGGAAACACAGAGGATGTGTCAGTGTGTCAATGTTCAATGGATTCTACAAGTGAATAAGAAAAATTCCACCCCAACTTCTTTATTAAACTGACAAAAAAAGTGACATACAAGGCGGATGATCTGACACCGGAACCCAGAAAATGAAATGTAAGATTCATTGCTCACACTGGTGTTTCATTTTAAATGGGTACAGTTGTCGATCACAGAAGAAATAATGTAGGCTTTTTTTTTTTTCTTTTAACCCACAGACCTCCTACACGTGCAGCTCTGTGTTTCATGGATTAAACCAGGACTTAACTAGGACTGAATCAGGACTGAACCAAAAGTCTGGGTTGAATCAGTACTGATACAATCTTGGTGCATTTCTAAGGAAAGTTTGCTTACATTTCATCATCAGTATAATATCATTTTGGCTCCGGCCCCACATTACTGCACAGTGTAAGCAGAAGGCTCCTCTGAGCAGCTGCTGCGCTCTCTGCACTACAGTGATTTGAATGTGAATGTGAAACGTGGCGTGAGGGTGGCTGGAGATGCTAATGTTCTGCAGAGGAGCCTGGAGGAGAATCTAACACGCACACAACACACACACGCACAAACGCACACATGTTGGGTTTCCATGCTCACCAATACCAGGGACGCACCCGTACAGATTCTGATACTATTGCAGGGTTTCCGATGACATCACAGCATTCTATAGGTCAGTAATATTTAATACAGAAGGGGCTGCTAAAGTAAATACAGTTAAAATGTAGGTTTTTGTTGTAACACAGCAAGTGAATGAGTCTAGCCACCAATAGGAGATTTGTGAAGAAACGTTTTGGTTATTTCATTACCAAGTACAATGTGATTAATTAACCCTATAATGCAAATTTAACACCACACAAGTTTTAGTATTTCATAACTAAGATATCACCTTAAAAATATGTTTTCAATTGTTATTATTGTTATTACATAATGGTGTAATTTTCTTTATATTAATGAAATGTGCAACGGTCTATTTGGTAACTGTCCGGTCTCTTCAATTTTCACACACAAAATAACAATAATCTATATTTTACTACTTCAGAGGATACAGAGGATCCACTCATTTATTGTTTATATATAGATTTATAATAATTTCACACATGTGTACGATGGGAAATGTAATGTACATCTGTGCTTGAACAAGGACCCAAACTGTTCTCTCTCCTTCCACATGGCAAAATAAAAATCATCCTGTTCAGACATTTAAAAACATAAAAGGAAATGTTCAGAAAAGTTTCTCTGAGTTCTAAATGAATCAAAGAGAATTTAGTTTGGTCCTAAAATAAACAAGGTTGGGATCTATAAAATGACCGTGAAGGCCCAATGTATCAAATATGATACATTTTTTATTTATTAAAAAAAAATCATATATATTTTCTTTTTATATTTTGTTGAAAGGTCCAATAAAGACTTAAATATCAAAGAATCCAAATTTTCTGTCTATTATTTCATGTGTCAGGCTTTATAGGGTTAATAGGGAAATGTGGCTCTTGCCCTCATCTGGATGTATGACAACATCACATTCTAGAATCTGAAATAGCTTTAAGTATCAGACTGAAAGAGACTGAAAAAAAAAAAAAAAAAGCATTTATTTCCTTAAAACTAAAATTTGACATTGCGATATTCATCTAAAAAGAGTCTTCTCTCAGGCATTACTGCTGTGACAGTCTTCTCACTGACGAGCCTGTGTCTCTTCTCTAATGTTCTGAGAGGAGGAAGAGGAGGAAGAAGAGGAAGAGGAGGAGGTGGATGGATGGAGAGGAGGCACAGGGCAGTGACGTAACAGCCAGAAAAGGCACTCTGTTTTGGGCTTAACTGTGTGCCACACAGACCCCCACACCTCCAGGCTCCACCTGACATTTAGGAACAAATCTGCGGAAAAATGTGACAGACAATACTGGACCTGCGGATTTCAGTCTCTAGGAAAGGCTATAACTACAGTCACAAGAAAAAACGTCTTGCTCAAGGACACAGCAATATAATGTAATGCTAGTAGTAAGGGTATTGTATATGGTAATACTTTTAGCCACATTTTCCACACATTTTTACTTGACTTCTGAATCAGCTCTCAGAGTCTCCCCTCCATTTGCTCTCTGTGCTAAGTCACTTCACCTTCAACACAATCAGTGTGCGTCCTGCTAATACAGCACATCGCACCAGGTTTCTTGTGTATCTTTTCTGTTTTGTATCATGTTCTTGTATATTTATTGTATATTTATGTTGAATTGTTGAGGGCTGAGCTTGTGCTGCTAACGCAAGGAGGGTTTGAAAGGACAATATTGGATTTGGATTCTGGTGGAGGGTATTCCACCTGCTTGTCTCTATAAAGATGTTTTGAAGATGCTATCTTAGTTGTATATTAAACTGTAAGTTTAAAACAAAAACACCTTGTAATACATAGATTCTTACAGTGAGCATAGACACCTCTCCACTGATCTGACCTGTAACTTGGCCTGATGGTGTCATGCTTGTCTCAAAGGCTCTCAATCCACCCCCTTCCAAGCAGCTCGCCAAGGGATTTCTGAATTATATATATTAATTAGTCAAATCTGATTAATTACCTTTGTAAATGTGTCATTTTGATGCCTAACTTATGCACTAATAAATGGATGATGATTTATGTTCAATAGGCATCTAACTGTTCCCCGTCAGAAGCTCGCCATGGCTCTTCTACTTTCTCAATTTCTTGTGACCTCTAAAACAAGCAGCTCTCTGGCATTTATGTTTTATAAAAGTAGATCACCAGAGGAAAAAAAGTTGGACACCCCTGTTCTAGGCAAAGCAATAACATCTCAGTGGAAAGCAGAAGGTGACGGACTGTCCACCAGTAAAGTTACACAGTGCACTAAGATTGAAAAAAATATAAAAAATCAGACACTAAACAGTACTACAAATACTATTGAAACTGCAGTATCCGAAGTGATATTGAGGATCAAGTAAGTTAGGATTGTAACAGCACAGCGTCTCCACCATCAGTGTAATGTGTGGCTCCGAACTCCAACAGTTCATTTACCCAAAATAAACACATAATCCTCTCCACTCCATTAGACTGCTGTGTTAAAGCATTAGTCTGCTCTGATGAGACACGCACACACACACACCTGATACCGGGGCATCTGGAGCATTCGGGAGCAGAGTCTGGACCACTCTGTGTATGTGAGGAGGGCACTTCAGACAGACACGAGGGCGGAGAGAGACAGACAGACAGACAGAGACACAGAGAGAGCAGGGAGGGGGGAACAGTGAGTCATTCTCCCAACTCTGACGTACAGAAGAGGGCTGCAAAATGTAACCAAATCAAATCAGAATTCCTTAAATAGAAATATTTAAATAGAAATGATCAAATTGAGAAGACAGAAGTCACTTTGGGCCAGTGGATCTCAAACTTTTCACATCCAGTACCACATAACAAAATACTTGTCTTTCCGACTTCTATCAGTTGAAAGGCTGGACTATTCCTGGTTTAAACAGAACTACGCCACAATCTAAGTCAAAGTGAGCTCTGTGAAGGGACGCCAAAAACATTTCTCTTCTCCTAAACAGTACCATCACTCAAGACAACTTCAATGGTAAATAGTCACATTATTATAGAGCTGCTTTCCCACCCTCAAAGCACTTTACATCAAGAAACCACTCACCCATTCACACACACACACACACACACACCAGTGCACACAAATACTGAGCGTGTGGGTTAAGTGTCTTGCCCAAGAACACAATGATAGTATTCATCTATGAGAGCTGGAATTGCAAGTCAAAGAGAAGTGAAAACTGTTTCTCTTCTCCAGTAGAATATCTGAAGACAATTTCATCATAAATTATTTGCCGACATTTCTTGTTACACGCAAAACATGTAAAGGCTTAGTCCTTGGTACAATAACACATACACTTGTGCTTGTCAAGATAAGAAGTTTGGACATCCCCTATAAGTTCTTATGAACAAGGACCAGGACAAAAAAAAAGTAGAAAAGCATGAATAAAATAGGCTGCAATTTAAACAAGGAGACCCGGGGAGAGCTTGTGTACAACCACAAAGAACTGTGCACCACAATTTGAGAAACACTGCTTTAGATAACAGACGCCGGAACATAAAAAGTATCCTGTTTTTTTATGAGAAAAAATAGAAAAAAGTGTAGCTTATACCTAGACATGTTCTGAAATGTATGGAGCTCTCTCATATTGAATGTCACGTGATGTGTCTTACCCAAGGACACAACTAAATAACTGCATTTCTTTGTGTTTGTGAGGGGAAGTCTTGTCGAATGCTACTGGATCCATGTTCTATTACTACGCTTTTAGTCAAAATATATTAAACATTTTAGATGTATATGTCCTCAAAGCTCCAACAGATGTCGCTGTTTTGTTTGGACTGACCAACTGACTGAAGGAAATACATGAAGTGACTAAATGTGGTACATTATAGTAGCACCAAATCTGATCTGAATGGTCACTCCCTAAACCCCAGCCTGCACTAGTCATGAGTCAGTGCTAGTGCAGCCTCTGCAGCTCAAGGAGGGAATTTTAGAGGTGCTGAGCTTCAGATGAGGCCTGTCCATACTGAGAATGCACGTGTCCTCTATCTGCAGGTTCAGTTGTGACTGTAGTAACTTAAAGTGCAAGAGTAACATTAGCAATGAAATAGTGATGGTCCCCAGACAGATTTTGTTTAGAGCCCCTGGAAGCATGAGCCAGATTGATTTAAAAACTGTAGTACTGGAACAAAACCAAGACTCAGTGTACTAGCAGTATATTGATATTGATACGCCAATATCTGACACATTACAGGAATTGTATGGAGCACTTACAGTTTAAAAAATGTGCCAGAACTGAGCCTGTGTTGCCAGAGCCATAACCTGCAGATAGAGGTCACATCCTGCATTTGTCTCATTCTCAATTTATGGACAGAATAGGCCTCATGTGAAAGCTCAGAACCTCCAGAATTCCCACTGACTCATGGGGGGCTGCAGGAAGCTGAGGTTTAGGTAGAGACCATTCATATCAGATACATCCCAAATGAGACTCGTGAGGCTCACTCTGTTTTCTGATCGAATAATCATCTATTTGATCTGAACATGTTGGCCTCATTTCTTCGCTCATACGGTTCTTTTAATTTCAGATTCAGTAAAATGTCTCTTCAAACTGTCAAGGAGGGAGAGAGGAGAGGGACTCACAGCGCAGGAGATGTCAGCAGAGCTTTAGAGCAGCTTTGATCTGAGCCGGTTTGGACTTCAGCCTGGTCTCCTGTGTTCATACTGCAGACTACTGTCACAATAAGTCACCGGCGTGCGAGACGGGGCTGTTTCAAGCTTTAATCCTGCTCCGGTTTATCATGGTGTTTAGTTTAGTCCTGGTACGGTCCTTCTATAGTCCTGGTTGAGACCTGACATAGTCCTAGTGTAGCCCTCGTTTAGTCCTGGTGTAGTCCTGGTTCAGTCCTGTTGTATATTTCTAATGTAGTCCAGACTTAGTCCTGGTTTAGACATGTTGTCCTCTGCAGTTCAACAGAAGTCCTAGTTTAGAATGGTCCAGGTTTGGATAAAGCCCTACCTAGCCCTTAGTCCTGGTTTAGACCTGGTGTAGTCCTAATGTAGCTCTGACTTATTACTTCTTGATTAGTCATAGCCCTGGTTTAACCCAAGTTTAGTCCTTTAGTTATTGGCCTGGTGTAGTCCTGATTTAAACTTGGTTCAGACATGGTTTTGCGCTGATGTTGGCCTTTGTAGCTTTGCCTGGTTTAGTTCTCAACCTGACTTTACTTTAAACCTGATGTAGTCCTGTTTTAGACCACTTTAGACCAGTAAACTAAGTCTAAACTCAGACTAAACTTGGACTAAACCAGAACTAATGCGAACCCTGCACCCTGACAAGTAGTCCTTGTTTAGATCCTAGTTCAGTCCACGTTTTTCCCTCATAGTTCTGCCTTCACATTCCGAATAACACACAGAGCAGAGTAGAATTCCACCTTTGGCCCACTTTGGCCCACTTCCAATTGCAATGTAGCCGTCTCTGGCGCCTTATGTAGTGTAAACAGCGCGTCTACGTCACGTCACCTGCATTGTACCCGTACTGCAATAGTGACACATGCATTGCACCAGCCTTGAACCAGCAAACTAAATATACAACATTAAAAAAAATGGCAATTATGGAGCTAAAAAAATGCAAAATAAACTGACAAAATAGATTACAGCGCGTTCATTACGACGCATCAAAACGTAACGATGTTGAAACTGTACTCAGAATGAACCTGCGCGTAGAAAAAAAATAAAATTAAGGTTAAAACATAACATGAAATGGTGGGAAAAACGCATGTGAGCAGGTGCACGGGTGTCTTGCGTTTTGCTGGACTCACCATTCGCTCGGCTTCCATATGCTGGCGGTGTGGTCCGGCCCGGGAGCCAAGGAGGAGCGCGCCTGCTGTAAACACACCCTGCGGCACCAGCGCATGCCAGGAGCGGGGAGAGGAGGGAGGAGAAGCCCGGCTCGGAGAGGGGATACGCGGGGAGAGCTGTCCGTGCGCCCGTGGTCTGGAGCAGGTGCAGGTGGACGTGGAGAAGCGCTGGAAGCAAGACCCGAGCATCCCAGAGTCCTCTACCGCAGCCGCATCGCTCTGTCCGCGGGGGGAGGACGGGGACGGCGGGGAGAGGACAGGGTGAGGAGGAAACACGCCTCTTTTTGCGACGCGGGCCAATCACAGAGAGGGAAAAGGAAACGGGTACGCCCACTAGACAGGTTAGAGCCAATGAGTGCGCGGAGGAGCCCGGAGCTTGAGCGCAGAGGCTCGGTAACAGCGGGCGCACGCAGGCCGAGTTTAGGGCCGGGATTGGAGCTGTCAGAGCCGGGTTCTGACGGGAGGAGCACGGCTGAATTATGCACCGGGAATTTATCTGTGATAAACCAGAGTCTAAGAATCTAAAAAAAAAAAAAAAAAGACGTGAATAAATCAGAGTCCTGCATATTTAGGCTTAATAATAACGAGTTCTTCTCTCAGACTGAAAAAGCTTTGTTGCACTTTGTGATGTCATGTGGTAAAAGGCCTACAGGAAGTGCTCCACTTTGTTTTTAAAATGCATACACCTTCACTAGAATCATTTGAATAATTTCAGACTGGGAATCTCTATTGCAGACATGTCAAACTCAGGCCCAGGGGCAAAATTATGCCCGCAGTATAATTATATTTGGCCCACAAGATCAAATATTTATTAGAGCTGCCCACCGGCTACAGATAGTCTATAGAGATATTATTTATTTAAAATGTTTTGTTATTTTATATTATGCTTGTTCTGGATTCAATGTTTAAGAAAAACATTTATTTTAATAAGAAAATGTTTAACATCACATATCTCGAAAACATGCAGATGTTGTTGACATTGTTCAATAAATATTTAGTTTGGCCCACGACTTACTCCCAGTTTTTAATTTTGGCCTCTGTGAATTTGAGTTTGACACTCCTGCTCTAATGAAAGAAAAGTAAAATTTGCTGTTGTATACATGAACTTGAAAACTACAGTTTCATGACATCACAAGGTGAAACAGAGCATTTTGAGCTTTGGAGATGTACCCAGACTAATAATAGGCTCTACTCATGTTTACTTCACAAACCAGGAAGTCATTTGGAAACATGCGATGACAACTTCCTTTGGGCTCTGTTCGTGGTAGTAAGTCTGACAAAATCTACGAAAAATTAGAAAATGTTCCAGTTTTCTTCATCTCCATCATTGTAATGTTCCGTTATGTTCGACTAACCAACAATTCCAACCAGACCTCAGTTTTCATCATTTCCCCACTGACACACAACTCTGAGCGCACTGGGTACATGTGATTAGAAGAGATGAGGCGCCAAATTTAAGATGATTCCAAACATCACATACGTCTGCAGTCTTCATTTTACCTCTGATCACGTTTACTTCAGAGGGTTTGATCACAGTCAGTCGGTGAGTCCAATGTCGGGAACTACACCGGAAGTTGTCATCGCATCTTTCCAAACAACTTTCTGGTTTGTGACATAAGCGTGAATAGAGCCTGTAGGCCTACAGGAAGTGCTCCACTGTGTTTTTAAACTGCATACACTTTCACTAGAATTATTTGGATCATTTCAGACCGGAAATCTCAACTGAATGAAAAGTAAAATTAGCTGTTGTATAAATGCATTTGAAAACTACAGCTTCATGACATCATAAGGTGGAGCAGACCATTTTGAGCTTTGGAGACGTAGACAGACTAATAATAAAAAGGTGGTAACAACATTCTAACATGGCTTAAAGGTGCACTGTGTAACTTTTCTGGTGCCAGGTCCGCCTCCTTCTGGTCTCCATGGAGATGTTACTGTTTTGATTATTCCACAGTATGGGAGTAAACTTGGGAATCACAACGGAGAAAGGTTAATGGTCAGACCTGTGGAGATGCAAATGCCTAGCCAGGCTGGCGCCAGCTAGTGCCTCAGCTCAGTTTCATTTCTCCCGCGACTTGGTCAGGAATTGGAATACACTAGACGGTTTGCAAGAGCCCTGGAAGTTGATGATGTCAACTCACCGTGACTGTCTGGGTCCCTTTTGTGGTACAACACAACAGTAAACAAAGCGGTCGAGATGGATGTGGACAAAGACAGACATTCTGTGTTGGCAATGATTCCCCAGATTGAGGATTTAAAGCCATAACAAAGAGAATGTTTGGTGAATTTTATCAAGGGGAAAGACATTATTGTCCTTCTTCCTATGAGATTTGGTGTATTACATAAGTCATGAACAAATAGCAGTCATTGGTTAAATAAAAAAGTACCACCTACTGTTGAGCGAACGACTCCTAATGCTGCGAGGTCAGACAGTTTCCATGAAGTGAAACCGGCTGATGAATCAGACTAGCAAATGCCTGCATATGGTAAGAATTCATGTTTTTAAGGGATTTCTGCTATGAAACACCTGTAACTGAGCAATTGGAGGGAAGACATGTTTAAGGGCCTACTGTGGGACATTCCAGGCAAATTAAATAACATCTCCATGGAGACAAGCAAGTAGCAGACCCTCCACCTTAAAAGTTACAGAGAAGAGTCCATTTTTCATAATATAGGGCCTTTAAAAAGAATACATCAGCGCTACAGTTGTTCTCAGTTAAAGCTCTGTCTGATTTGAACATGTTTACTTCATATTTGAGGACAGCGGTCATGAATTTAAAACCAAAATACATATACATGGCTTAAACCACTACTCTGGAACTTCTGTCTCCATGGAAACAAGCATGTGGCGTATCTTTCACCAGAAAAGTTGACATAATGCACCTTTAAAGTGTACCACCGATACCCAGATTTGAACTTTGTGTACAAACTATGGGTAACTCCAGCGTGACTCTGTATTATATTCTATATTTAGCCCAGAGCAGAAGATCCATTAGTATAAACTGTGAAAACACTTCATCGTAACACTGTTCTCCACAATGCTATCTATGGACCGTCCCGCAGCTAATGTCCTTATCCAACAATCGGGCTGTTGTGGTGGTGGCCATTTTGTTAGATCTCCTCGTGCCCCATGACCAGAGGCCTGAAAACAACACTGGATTTACACAAGATTTCACACGGAGTTTAGTTACATAAATGAAAACAACGTTTCAGTCATATTCACGGGTTTCAGAATGATGAGAAATTAGGACTGTTGCCATAGAAATTAATAATACAGAGTGTCCCAAAAATTTGGCATCATTTCACAGAACAGTAATTCCGGCAATTCCTGTTGAAATAACCTCAAATTTTGACAGAATGTATAGAAACAGATCAAGATTTTATATTTAATGTTTTATTTCGGGTCTGTTTTGAGGTTGAGCTGTTCACTCCCAAAGAGAAGTCATTTTGCGTCTTGGAATCTGCTCGCACACATACATGCAGCCTGAATTTCGGACTTCCACTCATCGCGCAATGCATACTGGGAAGGGCCGTCCGAAAAAGTGAGCATCAAACCACCATGTTTGATTTCCCAATGAATGCGTCTATTGACAAAGCCGATCTTTTCAAGTCTTTTGAACCATGTTGCTTTTGTTTCTGGTTCTGATATTGTCATATTTTTGTTCTGGGATTCGGACATCGTAATTGTGTGGTTGTTGAATCCTGACAGCGGAAAACGTCTCGAGAAATGAGCTTCGGAAGTTTGCGAACTCCAGAAATGCAAAAAGGGATCAGATGTGTGTGACTGCAAACCTCTGTTCAAACTGTTTCCCTTCCCAACGGAATTGGAAAATACTGAAAGGTGAAAGCGATGGGCAGGATTGATCCACAGGAAGAACCAAAAAAAAAAATCATCTCGAGTATGTTATTAGAATGCTAGCTACTGTCATCTGGACTGTCAATATGGCGACCAAAATAAAAACGGCCATGTGACTGCAGGGCCTCTAAAGGGTTTTAACATATTTAAATCACCATGTTCCTTTTACTGGTTTGAAAATGCTATATTTGCCGAAAACAACAGATTAACATGTGTTACATTGCATATTGTCCCTGCTTTTAGGATGGAATTTTGTCTATAGGTGACAAAATTGGTAGAGAATCATTTTTGGAACTCTAGAAGAAGTGATAATTTTCCTAACTTTTTTCTACAAACACATTTTTTGATCTATGCTGGAATGTAGCTTCCTCATGAAAAACAGACCTGGAGTTGTGTTTTGTTTCATTCACACATGTTTAACACACAAACCCTGCACATTTAGGCTGAGTTTTTCTCTCAAACAGAAAACAGAAAAAACTCTATTCAACCTTGTGATGTCATGTGGTAATACAGGATACAGATGCTCCACTTTTCTTTTTTTTTTTCTTTAAATTACATTAAATTAATTAATTAATTTTATTATTTATTTATTTAATAGGGGCAGTGCATATTAATGAACATCTACAACACTGCAGTGTTTTTAACCTCCGCACCTTCACTAGAATCATCTGGATCATTTCTGACCTGGAATTGACAATCTCTACTGAACTAAAGGTAAAAGAAGCTGGTCACTTGAAAACAACCACTTCATGACATCACGAAGTGGAACAGAGTGTTTGAGCTTTGGAGATGTAGACAGACTGATAATAAAGAGTTACTCAAACATGTGAATGAAACAAAACACAACTCCATGTCTGTTTTTTGACGAGTTAACAACATTATAACATGACTTAAAACTTACAACAGTAATATAGGACCTTTAACTGACCTTTACCACAGGTGCTGCACACTAAACCAAGAGAGCAGAACAGAATAGGCTCGATTCAAACTTACGTCACAAACCAAGAAGACGCTTGGAAACATGCGGTGCCAACTTTCGGTGGTTCCTGACACTGGGTTTGCTGACCGACTGTGATCAAACCCACTGAAGTAAATGTGATCAGTGGTAAAATGAAGACTGCAGACATATGTGCTGTTTGGAATCATCTGGAATGTACTGCCTCATCTCTTCTAATCACATGTACCCAGTGGACTCAGAGTTGTGTGTCAGTGGTGAAATGATTAAAACTGAGGTATGGTTGGAATTGTTGATTAGCCGAAAATAACGGAACACTACAATGACATGGAGATGAAAAACTGGAACATCTTTTTTTCGTAGAACAGAGCCCACAGGAAGTTGTCATCGCATGTCTCCAAACGTCTTCCTTGTTTGTGATGTAAGCATGAATGGAGCCTATTAGAAAAAGGTGAAAACACTCTAACATACTGTGGTGATGTGCTGCGGTGAGGTTGTTTTTCAGGACACCCTCTGGTTGCGGGGTGGTTGCGTCACTGCTCCCTCAGGCTGCTCTCTTCAGTCCCATGACAAGGGGAACAGGGGCGCTTGTGTTCACCACAGGGCTGCTGCTCTGGATGCTCTGCCTGTAAAGAGGGACTATGGAAAATGTAGGTAAACATGTCAACAAATACAGCCACAACTTTTGTAATGCCTGAAATATTTGTTTTGTTGTTCAATGGATTTGTTGTTGATACGTTATTTGACCAGTTTAAATACTCATGGTACTGCAGCTAGAAAAAAATAATTTTTACTATTATTTTAAATGTTTTAAATTGTAAAGGCTCATTTGAGGACATGTGTATTCATCTTTGTGTCCATTATGCCACTTTTCTAGAGATGTCATTACTTTGCCTGGAATGCTCCACATAATAGCATTAAACCTTTGAAATTTCTGAAACATGGGCTCAGTCCCACTCTGATTGTTGTAAAGCACTATTACAAAATAAATATAACATAAATCTGAACACTGCAGAGTTAAAACATAAACATGAGAGCATTGAAGGTCAGTTCCATACCAATGAGCACTCCTTATGTAACATAAATACCAAAATACTACCACATCCTTCAGTGCATTCTCTACACTTGAGCTGTTCCACTGGCATTAGACACAGTCTGAGCTTGGATTACACATTAGAGCTTATTGTAAGGACAGGTACAATAGTTTGCCAGTATTAGAGCTTGTATTGCAGTTGTTCACACCAGCTGGTATAAAGATATCAAAAGTGTGTAGTGAATGAATCATGCACTGTGAAGCGCTTTGGGCATTCATTCATAAAAAAAATAAAAAAATAAATAAATATAAATAAATAAATGTCATGAGTATTTAAAGGCTCTCTACCTGATTTGCACCGTCTTAACAATGTGGAAAAAAACAAACAAAACTAGTTCATTTGAAACAGTGGTCCAAAGTTATTCCTCACTTACCTTATACATTCTGAGCATCACAATTAATCACCAGTATGAGCTTATAAGCAATTTTCACAACTCTGAAACCAGAGCAGAGTTTTGCTGTGAGCATGTTAATGCAAACTTCCCACTTGGATAATAAAACATTTTATAGTTAGATGCAGATAGTAAACAGATGACTTATTTTGATCCCAAGCTGATTATACAATATATCTGTACAGGGGCAATAAATATTAGGGACATTCTGCCCCTAATATATGGGGAAAATTGGACACAAGCCCTTTAATTCCAAATGAGTAGGAACATCAGCCAGCACTAGTTTGAATCATTTATACTGTACCATTTGGCTGTTGGACTAAGTTCTATATATAGCTTACACTTTAAACACATATAGTATGTATATGTAGACTTGCTCTAAATATGGCTCATAAGACGTTGGTGTGAATGCTGCCATTATCACTGCTTTCATTTCTTGTGTTGTAAGAGAAAGGTGACTCATTACTGCCCTACAGCCCACACTCACACAGACACTTGGGATGAGCCGCTGGAACATGGCTTTATTAAAAGTGCAAGTATAAAACAGAAGATAAAACCATCAAAACACCAAAAGACTGAACAACAACAAATCAAATGAAATATACAAGGAATGTTCAGATTTAAAAGGCACATCAAAACTCATCTCAGTGCAGTAGGAAGTCATGCTGGGACCACAGATTCCTGGATAATAGTACAGTGCAAAACCAAGTGCACCTTCATTACTCATTAATGCTTTTTGTCTGTGCTTATGTTTTACAAGTATTTAGCCATAAAGAAAAATTAAAACTTGAGTTAATTAACATAAGCAGTAACAACAGATGCTTTGGCACATACACTATCGTCTTTTATAAGCAGAGACTATATTGTAATACACATTAATAGAAAACCAATAGATGAATAACCACTATAACTGACATAAGAGTTCTTAAACATTTCAGGTCGGGGCCTAGAGTTGGGCGAATTCGTGATAAAAATTTAATCGTGAGCCTTTTGACAATCTGCTATTTTATTGAAATCATCAGCTGGCGATTCAGTATTTCATTAATTTAAAGCAGCACTCAACTCAGACACTTTCCCTCAGCTCCTTCTCCTATTGGTCAGTCTCTGAGTGAGTGTGGAGTTAACCAATCATACTGAAGGGTGAACTTTCAAGAGCCGGAGATGACTTGAGTCCTTACAGGCAGTATATAGTAAGTCTAAAAAATGTGATCTGTTTCAAGAAAATCTTGAGCTTATATTTTTTGGCACATCACCCACTCCTATCGGTACCCCTATGGTAAAATGAATTAGATGTTTGTAATAACTGCAGTTAAAAATATTCAAAATCATGCTTAACTGATCTAATTTTACTAAAATATTAAGTTACCAGTTAAGAAATACATTAAATACAGTGTCAGCATTTTAAAACCAAATCTTTCAAGTCATTTTGTGAAAACCACTAAATTAGCTTACTGATTCCCACTTGGTTAGTGATTCACACGTGGTCCCAGGACTAAAGTGTCACCATCATGTTTTAGTGCAGACTCTTTGAATGCCGATCCATTTAGACAAACAGAAAGAGCTCCAGGTTCTTGGTGTGCAGGTGCTGTGCCAGGTTCTGGATGCGGCACAGGCGGACCTGCTGGGCATCCCCGGCGCTGTACACTCTGTAAATGTGGTATTGTTCCTTCTTCTTCAGAGCAAAGTCCAGCTCGTTGGCGGACATATGCACGAAGGCCTTGTCCGTCTTCACCGTGGACTTGACCTCAATGAAGACGGTGGTGGCGTCTCCGTGCGGATGGGTGAAGGACAGCTGGAAGTCGTAGGGCTGGCCGCTCTCTCCGCGCTCGTTGCACCAGGAGACGGAGGAAGGGCGGGCCGGGTCAGTGCCGTTGCACCAGTGTAACAGGAAGGAGTGCACCAGGCGCTCCCCCCACTCACCGATGGCCACCAGGTCCTTCTGGTCAGAGAAGAACACCTGGAGAGGGCGGGGTCAGTGTTAGGTTTAGGTTTAGGTCTGGATTACGGCTGTACATATTTGGCAGCAGTACCTATACTTGTCATCGATTATGTGGTACCACTTTATAATAACTACACTCTTCATAGCCTTAAAGTAATAGTATGTAACTTTCTGGATGTAGCACATCACCTGCATGTTCCCATGGAAACAGAAAGTTAAAAACATACTTTGGAACATTCTACCCCATACACAGATACATTTTATGCTACACTGTGGAAGATTATGCCTAAATAAACATTTCCATGGAAATAAGCAGGAGGAGGCCAAACAAAAGTCAGGTCTGTGGAGATGCAAGCCTGCTCACATTAAGGACATGTTTTTCCATGCATTAACACGAAACATGTTGAAGAACAAAAAAAACAAAAAAAAAAAAAAAAAAACCCCAAACAAACATGTTTTTATGTTAGTAATTTTTTTGGCAAAAAGTTACATACTATGGCTTTATTTAGAATATTCTTCATTCTATATTAAACATTAAACATTCATTGAGAATGATTCAGGCTTAGTAACAATTCAACTCCTAAGCCTAAAACCCTAAATAAGTAGTTAGTAAGCCTAAATCATCCTTAATAAACAATTTGGTCATCATGAATTAAATCTTTATGAAGTAAGCATTAAACAACAAGGAGCAGTGTGTTCTGCAGTTTTAACGAGTCAAACTCCACTACACACAGTAGTGATGTTCCTCTGAGCAAGCAGGCCTACACTTACAGTGTCGGGCTTCTCACAGGCGATCACCATGTCCTCCATAGACATGTCCCCTTTCCACTGGGGGAAGTCCATGTGCAGAGGGGGGCGGTGGGGGTCTGCTGAAGCCGCACTGCCCTGGAACACACCGGACACCACCACCACCTCTGGACCTGGGACTCTGCACACACACAGGAGAGTCAGTTCACAGTAAGAGTCGTACATAAAGCTGTGCTCTGACTAAAGACTGGGAGAAATAGTTTAAGCATATTTATATGAGATGCCAGTTTGACATGCCAATTATGATCTAAAATAAACCGGCTAAAGGTTTACACACTCAGTCAACAATGAGTTTTAACATGGCTCTGAGCTCAACTAGATGTGGTTAATGAGTTGGTACCAGCCCACACCCTCTGGATTGTTCAGAATTTGCTAGTTTTGCGGGCTGATGCTAACGGCTATAGGAAAAAATACAGGGCACTGGCTCCGGTGTTCCAGAATCTTCCCGAGCTGCTAAGTGGATGACAGCATTAACATTGTACCACAGACATATAATTAGTAAACGTGTTGTTCAGAGAGACAAATGCCAGGTTATGTGTGAACAGAGCAGACTCGCTGAATGGGACTCACTGCTGAATGTTCTGGCATTTTGAACCTGGCAATTGTTCTGGGATCTGTATAAATGTACTCTCTCTGCCCTGTGTGTCCCGTGTGTCCCGTGTGTGTGCGTGTACATGTGGGGGTGTTCTCCGTACGGGCTGTCTGCCTGGCTTGTGGGGGCAGTGGTGGGGATGGAGCTGTCAGTGGGCAGGGCAGATGGAGCAGCAGCAGGAGCAGCAGCAGTAGTAGTGGCAGCAGCAGTAGCAGCAGTAGTATCCGTGGTGGTGTGTTCAGGAGCGCTGGGAGGTTTGGGCGCTGCAGGGGCCTCCTCTGCTCTCTGTCCGTCAGGCTGGGCTCTGTGGCGGGACTCTGGGGGCTCTGTGGGTGACAGACAGGCACACAGGGACAAGGTCTATCAGTGTGGGCGGTTAGACTAGAAAGCTGTGTGTGATGGCAACACTGGACACTCAAATCAATAAATACAGTAAAGGCACTCTTCTGGACAAGAGTACACAAACAGCTTGTTTCCATGGAAATGTACTTGTTTAGCCAGGAAAGCTCCACAGTCTGGTTTTAAATGTGTTTATCCCCACAGAGACAAGCGGGGAAAAAGCAATGTCATCTTTACAGACACATTTTGAATAAAATGAAAACTTTCTTGAGGCAAAACTCGCTTCATCTATTCCAGTCTGTGGAATGGATTGGAAGAAAACCTGAAGCAGTGCCCAAATTCTCAAAAGAAACTATAAAGAGTTTTTGCTTTTGTGGTGACAGAAGTGACAGAACTGGATGATCTAAAAAAATAACTAAAATAATAATAATAATAATAATAATAATAAATACAGAATTAAATGAAAATAAATAAATACATAAAGTATCGATATACAGATAAAAAAAATAATTAAAAAAATAACTGTAAAACATAATACAGCACAATACAAAATAAATAAATAAACAGGGTTAAAAGTATATTAAGTATGCATAGTATGTAATTTATTTAGCTATATGTAAATATTTGTAAAGTTTTGTGATCAATGTACAGCAACCACATCATTTTAAAACTATGTAATGAATAGGGGCGGGTTAATATTTTTCGTCTTCCCACTCTTTTTCAAGATACGTGTTTTTCTGTTGTTTATAATGTATATGTAGTATGTATATGATTATAGCTTCTCTTTTGACACAAACAGCGACTCGAAATAAAAACAAACCAATCGATCCTTCCATACCTGAACTACTGTGTGGAATTATGCAGGAATCACATACTAATAATATATTTTTAGGTCATATATTACACAAATTTCTGTTTTAAGCCATGTTATAATGTTGTTACTTCCTCACAAACATACCCGGAATTGTGTTTTGTTTTATTCACACATGTTCTAGTAATCCTTTGTCATTAGTCTGCTTACATCTCCAAAGCTTTGTTCCACCTTGTGATGTCATGTAGCGATAGTTTTCAAGTTAACAGCTCCTTTAGTTCAGTTAAGATTGGCTGACATCATCCAAATGATTCTAGTGAAGGTGCAAGGAGTTTTAAAACACACTTCCTGTATAACCACAAGGTAGAATGAAGTTTTCTGTTTGAGAGAAGAACTCGGCCTATATATGCAGGGTTTGTGTGTTAAAACATGTGAATGAAACAAAACACAACTCCAGATATGTTTGTGATAAGGAAACTACATTAACGCATCAGAATCAGATCAGGAAATAGTATAATATGAACCTTTTAAGCAAAAAAACAAAAACAAAGTGCGCTGATCTTGTTGAGTATAGCAAGTAAAGGCCTATAGTCATATGCTCCTTCTTTGTACACAAGAACAGTCAGTGCAACCTTAGAAGAACAGGCATTTTAAAAATTAAGACTAGAAGTAAAAGTAAAAAGTGATTTGTATTTCTGTGAGTATATGGAACAACCTGGATGTTAGATAAAAATCAATAACTGAAGCCTTTATAAATACTTTATAAAGCATGATTTTGTAAAAGTTATAGAGCTCTCGAATGATCAATGCATACTGTTTGTTTTCTCGAACTGTCTCTAGTTTGAGATTGCCCTGAATGCAGTCTGGGTTCATGTAGGGTTAGGGTTAGTGTTGTGAAACTGTAAAGGTAAACCTGCTGTTCATACTGTACTTCATACTTGCTTTTCTTGTAATTTGGGGTTGTTGTTTATATCATTCAGCAAATAACAATGAATGAACTACAGTGTTACTACCCTACTACTACTACTGCTACTACCCTTCTCCAGAAAGGTTATTAGTATTATTAAGTTTAAACATTCACTTAAAGCTACTATTTGTAATTAGATTAGTTGACCCGGCCCTGTTGCATTCTCACATATCATTATCTACCACAGAGAGCACACTTCAGCGTGAACAAAGGTAACAGAGGGAAACAGGTGTCACATCTACCATCTACTGGTGAATAAAATTGAATAAACATTTGCATATAATGTTTCAAAATTATAAAGTCTTCTTTAAGGTCCTATATCACAAAATTAACTATTGTGAGCTTTAAGCCATGTTTGAATGTTGTTACCGCATCAAAAATAGACCTGGATAGATGTTTGTTTCACTCACACATGTTTGATAAACCGTGTCTGTCTACATCTCCAAAGCTCAATATACCCAAAATAAGAAGTAGTTTTCGAGTTCACAGCTCTCTTTACTTTTAGTTCAGTAGAGATGATTGAAATGATTCTAGTGAAGAGGTATGGAGTTCAAAAACACTTGAGACACTGTAAGGTGGAACACAGTAGTTTCAGTGCAGTTAGCTCCTCCCTTCAGGCAGATATAAGAAAGTTTCCATCAGCATCTGACCAGAAGTGAAGAAGCAACTTGGATGAGCTGCGAAACATTTTCGAGCTAAAACCTTTGTCCAGTTGACAAATTGATTTTCTCCTTTGTCAAGATGGAACAGAGAGTTTTCTGTTTAAGAGAAGAATCCTAAAATATACTAAATATGTAGGATTTCTGTGTCAAACATGAGTGAATGAATGACAACAACAGCTATGTTTTTGATGAGGAAACAACATTACAACAGAGATCAGGAAATAGTGTAACACGGGTCCTTTAAACGGTCTCAATCAGGAATAAATCAGAACTCTTCATCCTGTTCTTAGCGCTGCTGACCTGTGTGTCTGGAGGTGCTGGTGGTTGGAGCAGAGGGCTGTTGGCTGTGTCCGTGTCCCCTCTGCAGGTGCTCTGGGGCTCGGGGCTGGTTCTCTTGGCTGATGGGAGCAGGGCTGGAGAGGACCCTGGAGGCATGGTCCCTGGGCTCTGAGGGGCCCTCATACTGCCTGTCTTTGGGAGGAGCGGGCGGGGGCCACATCTTGTTCACTGCCTCCACCACACCATCTCCAGCTGCAAGAAAAACAAAAGATCAACTCATTAACAGGTGTATAGAGTTAAATTGATATATATATATATATTTTTCCTCATACTGTAGAATATCTTAGATTTAAAATTTTGGAAAAATTTTTGAGGGAGATTGATCAGAAACTTATGAAGCAATCACATGTGCTGTTGTCTAAATGTGATGCCAAATAATTTCATAAGTTACATTTTTATTTTAGGTTTACAATTTTAGTTTAGTTTTTTTTGTTTGTTTGTTTTTGTTTTTTTAAAAAGGTGCATTGTGTAACTTTTCACCTGCTCATCTCAGTCTGAGTCATGGATCTATTCAAATAACTGGATAGGGCACTGCTAAACTAGAGCTGTTCCAAGTTGGATTAGTAGACCCCCTAAACACAAACAGCTCAAGTTCAGCTGACAGGGACTGACAGGGACCTATAGCTTTCACAATAATTGGAGTTTGTGTACATACAGTATTTTCAGATCATAAACTTTTTCTCAGCTCAAAATCCTTCAGTCATCTTAAAAACTGCTTTTTAATATTTTGCTTTGGCTCTGCTCTACTCCGCTCTAGCTCCTCTCGCTCTGATTGGTCAGAAAAATGAATGATACAAGGAAGTGGTGTCATACTATGGAACAGTCCAGGTAAAGCAACAACATCACCATGGAGACAAGCAAGGTGACAGATCCTCCACTAAGGTCTGGTGCTTGATTTTGACTTGAAAAACAGAACTGGTTGATTTGAAACAGTTTGCAGTGGTTATTCCTTATCCTAATAATTCATCGTGATGAGTTTATAAGCATTTTAACAACACTCAGAGACCAGAGTGGAGTTTTGCTGTCACAGTAAAGCTAGCATACTAACCGCACATGTCCTGATTATCGGACATAAACCACTTTATAATTAGATGCAGGCCTCAAGAGCTGCTTATACAATAGGTCTGTACTGGGGCAAGACAAGCTTTGCTCAAATACACAGGGAAACATAAACAAAATGATAAAAAGCTGGTTACATAATGGTAATCTATTAACCCATGTGAAGTGAAATGAATGAGGGCTTTGAACAGTAGCAGCAGATAGCAAGTTGTGGCTGTGGCGTACCTTTGCGTGCGGCTCCTGTGTTGGAGAGGGAGGCTCGCGGGGGCCAGCACACCAGGGTCTGCTCCCCATCCTCCTGTG
Source organism: Boleophthalmus pectinirostris (assembly GCF_026225935.1). Lineage (NCBI taxonomy): Eukaryota > Metazoa > Chordata > Actinopteri > Gobiiformes > Gobiidae > Boleophthalmus > Boleophthalmus pectinirostris. Next base: position 4,341,628 of record NW_026571047.1, read on the forward strand.
ACGGCCGAGGGGTCTCGTCTGACACAGAGAACTGGGAGAAAGCTGGCCAACAACAGGGAAATACACATTAGATTAGACTGTTATTCATTACTGCTGCCATTTATTGTAAACAGAATTCTACATCTTCATATCTCTTGCTGTGTAAACAAGTCTTATGGTGACAGGGTAGTGTTGGTGCCCAAGGACCCAACTACCGGTACAGTATGTTGATATGAAGCCCTTATCCTCTGTGACTGTTGTGCTAATAATTTAATTTTACTCATTTATTTGAAACAAGGACAGTGCACAGAAAACATTAGTCTCAGAGAGAAAAGATGCTCTGCGCCAGATTTAGCTACAAGCTCCTTTTCATCTGCACACCTTGGGCAGGTACAAAATACATTAAAGAAACTATTTACATTAGACCAACTCTAACAACAACATTTCCTCATTAACTTAAAATAACCACTATCTAATTGATCATTCAACATTTAAAACAGTCATTTCACAAATTCATCAGTTCATCAGTTTAGTTCAGTTCATCATCATTTACCAAATTCATCAGTATTATTATCCTCTAAATTACAAATTAGGGCCCGACCGATATGGATTTTGTTGTGGCCGATATGATACCCATAAAATGGGAGTTGGAGTTGCCAATAGCAGATATAATCACCGATATATTTAGTGATGCAAAAATTCACAGTAAATTGAATTGTTTAAAAAACACATAGGTTTGCCTCTAGTAGATTTTAAACTGGATTTATTTAGATAACATTTATTGTTATTCTGACTCTTGCGTCATATTTACACACAGTAGGTCGGCTTAATGGCATTTTTGCATCACATTCTAGCTACTAGTGATGGATAATCCAGTTCTTTTTTGCCCATATCAGCCCATATCAACAAACATACTGGCTGATAGCCGATATGTTTCCAGGTGCACATATTAGCCGATGATATCGGCTAACTGATATATCGGTCAAGCTCTAATACAAATCATCAACAACATGACCATCAGGACAAATGTCATAAGACACTTTTACGTCTACCGACTACACATTACATCTACAGTACAATCAGTCAGAATGTTTAAGCGTTTCAAGAAGCCTAATATTGACATGCTGCTGCTCAGAAGATATTGTTTTAGCCCATAAGAGAAAGAGTGGTAGTTAGTGCAAGTTTTAAGTTCAGCTGGAAGCGTGTTCCAGTTTTTTGCTGCTGTATATAAGGGACACAGGACGTTTAGGCTATGGTCAGATCAGAATTTACAGATAAGCAAGATGCTCTAGTCATCTGCTCTGATCTTAACTGGAAGAAGCCTCTTAAAGGAGAGGGCGCAGCATTGTGGAGAATTCTGTAGAACAGCCCCATCTCAGAATAAAAAAGCATATTGTAAAAGTTTAATAGGTTCTGTTGAGTATGTTACAAGTGATTTTTTATTTTTATTTTTTTTTATCAAAAACTTTAAAAGCTTGCTTAAAAAGAGTCTCAACTGATATTTTTTAGAGCCAATAGAGCCATGTGTACATTATGAATACAATTTGACCACAGAATGAGTCTGGTGATGGTTGATGGCTTAAAAACTGCACAGGAGAAGTCCAGATTATTACCTATAACGCAACAAAACTGTCTGAAAACTGGATGCATGAATTACACAAGCATGACTGAAACAAACAAACAAACAAAAAAAATATGTTTTTGTTGAGGGGGCAACAGTATAACATGTTTAAAGGGTCAAAAAAAATCACTTGAACATAATCTGTATTTTGTAACAGTTCCATGTAAGTTGAAAAGGTTACACATCTACACCATTACTGCTTTCTCCTTTAGTCCCTGTGTGTCATTGCCCAAAGTTGAGCCTGCTTGTGTTATGTAATGTGCCGTAAGCTCTGGATCACAGTGATGAGTCTGCCTGAGCCTGGACTGTCACTGCATTAGGGCTCTACACCAGTCTCACGGAAAGTATCAGAGACAGCTGCTGTAGCTAACCCACAGCCCACTACAACAGAAGGTGACACTGAGGCAGAATTGTCAGTAAAAGCAAAAAGAAATACTGATACTATTTGAAAAGTAGGGCTGTAAATTTGCAAAACTGTTTTACATTCAGCAAGGCCAGAAGAAAACTGGGAGTGGAAAATATTTTAGTTATAAGAATGAACTTGCCTGGAACTTAAAACAGCTGATTATTTTGAAATTAGTGGCCACAATAAAAATGTAAGTTTAACAGTATCTCACTTAAATATTTTCTATCAGTTCCTGGTGACAGCTCCATATCCATGCTAATGATGAGGGGAAAGGCTTGAGACTTCGAGAAAGTCAATTTTCCTTTAGAGTACATCAATAATAAACTGCTTTGGCAAGGACATAAATGGCGTAAAGTATCAGCTCACCTCAGTATGACCTTCTCTACTCCCTCAGCTCCTTCTTTATAAATACACCTCGCGCTGATTGTAAACTCCTGTTACCTCGCGCTAGTGTGAACCTCTGTGTGACTGGGTGTTGTGCATTTATCCATGCCACTTTTACACCAGACAATAAACTTAAGCCTATATAAACAGAGGGCTTCAGGATGTACCTTCACTGCATCGAAGATCTTCTGAGAGACTGTAGCATGTTAAGTTATAGTAACCAACATCCAATTCCAGCAGCCATGTTCAGAGTGTCAAATGTTCCCAAAAATGCATGCAAACTAACAGGAAGCTGGACTTTGTAATTTAAATGTTCTCTTGCATACTTTGATAATGGGATTTTCTTATGCATACCTCTCTCCAGGCTGGGCTCAGGCTGAGGGGGCTTAGGCGGCTCGGGGACCTCCCACTGCTCCTCTTCCTCAGGCAGCTCTCGGATGTCCTCCTTCTGCAGGTACCTCCTCAAAGCGGCGTGGTCCTGCAAAAACAGACGCAATTAGCACTTTTTAAAATAACAATATTCATCGAAAATAACATAATAAAAGAAACAGGTGCGCTGACTTCGGTGTTGGAAAACTGCAGTGCTCAATGGGAGCTGACGTCACCGTAAGCATCATTACAACAAAGCATCGCATGCTGTTGGCCCCTCCTGTGGATAGCTGCACCTCACACTAGAGCAGAGCAGTTTTTTTCATCCCACGTGTAGGGCTAAGCCAAAAATCGGAAGACAGATTGCAATCTCTACTTTGGTAAAGATCAACACAAAATAAAAACTCTAGTGCTCCTGAGAGCCTGCCCTTTATACCTGAAGTTCATATGGCTGTTTTTAATAATATGGAAGAAGACATCAATATGGGGGGGGGGGGGGTCGTGATACATTTTTTTCTCATATCGCCTAGACCTTCCTATATGTATCCCCAAAATAAAATAAAATTGTAGAACCAAGTGAGTACAGCACAAAGTTTATTTACTGGTGATTATAGATGACTCAAGCATGCACAAATCACTCCAAATACATGGGGTAAAAGTGGATAAAGCTCTGAAAAGTCCATTTTACGAAACAGGTCTGCTTTAAGATAAATCAGACGTTACAGACAAAACTACTACTCTTACTTGAGTAGTAGTCCTAATTTCTTGGACCACTACTTGGTACTTCTAATTGAGTCATATTATTTTAAAGTAACAGCATTTTTACTTGATACATCTGATATCTCAGCAGAAATCTTACTGTAGAAGCACTCAGGGGGTATTGCAAATCATAAATAAATACTGCTAAGCCTTTCATATCAGAGCTGAAATGAATGGCCGTTACAGATGGGAGTGATGTTATGAAATATTAATCAGAGAGAGAGGGATTCAGTTTATTTACACATACACATTCTAATGACTTAGCTCTTTGCCTGTGGGATTATATAACATGGGCTAGTGACCCAGAATACCAAACAGTGTAATGCGTAACTGTTTAATGTTCTCTCAAACACAACATGTGATGATGGAACAGTGTTCATTTCATCGACTAAATGATTATGACACAGTTCTAAACAATGTTATTTCTGCTGAGTAAATAGAAATAAACAACATAAAATGCACCAGTAATGACCTGTTGGCCTTTAGTCATTTAGTTGATTGATACAAATTTAGGCTCCATCAACCGATTAGTCAACTCATTATTTTATTTAGATGATAAAGAACAGCAGAAAGGAGAAGTGAGTGAGTGTGCTAGCTGAAGATTGCAGATTGCAGATGAAGTCTTGGGGAGTGCAGTTTGGGTGAGATACAGAGATACTAGGGATGTAACAATAACCAAAATGTTGTGACAATAAATCGTCAAAGTTCTCACAATAACATCATGGAGCATCACAATATATCGAATTACAAGTCTCTGCTTAAATGAAGAGTAATGGTGCAGGAATAGCTAAAAAAAAAAACAGAGGGAATTACATAAACCATGATCCATTTCAGTCAGGCTACATGACGGAGTAACTGTTATAAACACTTTTAAATCTTAGTTAGAAGCATATTAACAGTTTTGTGCCTCCACAAAATATCTCAATAAATATTGTACCGTGAGATGTGTATCGTGAAAATACCGTACCGAGAGATTTGGATATCGTTAAGAAATACATAATAGTTTTGAGAGCTTTTTCTACTTTCTTTTTTATTTAATGGAAAAGAATTTCTTTAGTCGACAACAGCAATAAATTACACACATTTTTGTCAAATAAAACAAAAATAAATAATAATAAATTTAAAAATCCAACATTAAATTTGGCGACCAATTATAATTTAGCTTTATGCTTCTGATTACATTAACACTTTAATGGAATCGATTTTGGATAATTTTATGCAATTTCAAAAAAAAATAAAGAATATAAAACTTTAAATGTGTCCCCCCTCACTGTAGAGGTGAGATCGGGCCTAAAAAATCCAGCCCGACCCGACCCTGCCCGCGGGTATTAAAACCCGACCCGGCCCGAGCCCGACCAATTAACTTGATTTGCAGGCCCGAGCCCGAAGCAAACCCGAAATGTCATATTTTATTTGTGAGGACTCGGGAGGAGGAGCAGTGCTCAGCGTCGAGGTGCCAGTCTTTTTGCTCTCGTATGAAAGCAAAGCGCCACATTGACGACATTCAGCGAAGCCAACGCAAGTTTCTGTAGCATTTTCAACAATCAATTTGAAGTTTTTCCACACCTCACTCTTACCGGTGCGTGTTTGTCTTTTCAGTTCTCCTGCCTTTAGTTTAACTTCTTGCTCCTCCATATTGGGGACACCAGGTCAAAATAGATGCAGACTTGCGGAGGGGAAGATTATTAAATTAAGAGGGGGCGTTCACGTGAGCAGAGCTCTGGCTCTGCGGCTCCTGTAATTAGTAGTTAAATAGCAATTACATTACATTACTTCTCTGTTTTATCCGTATTATTTATTTTATAACAAGTATTCCTTAGTTTAGTATCCACACATCGTTTTAGCATACATTTTATAAACATATATATATATATATATATATATATATATATATATATATATTTATTTGAAGCCCGAGCCCGACCCGACCTGAAGTAATGATTGACATTTTAGACCCGACCCGACCCGAATTTCGGGTCGGGTCGCGTCGGGATTGGGCTCGGTCTTAAGATCTTACCTCTACCTCACTGTCCCCTTCAGTCCTTCAGATCCCGCCCCTCCTTCCTCCTCACTTTCGCTTTTAGTCCTCAAGACCGCGCCCCGCCTTCCTCCTCACTCTCCCTTTTAGTCCTCCAGACCCCGCCACTCCTCCTCATCCCTCACTCTCCCTTTTAGTCCTTGAGGCATGGCAAACTTTACCAACTCTATCTGAAATGTGATTATGGGCGGGGTTTAGGTGTTTAGTTCCACTTTAATCATCATTGGAAGTAAAGTGTAGCATTAACACGCTTTGTCTTTAGCTCATTTGTTGCCGTATCGCTCCCAGAGGATTGTGCAGACTTACATGCAGAGATGTGATGAGTCCGCTCAGGAAGTGCATGAGCTCCTTCCTGTGGGCCGCCTCAGAGCAGAACAGCTTCACCAGCTCCCTGCAACACAAAACAAAACAATACAGCCGCTATGTTTACATGCACACGGAGCTCCCAGTACGCGCTTGGTCCAATTTTCATCCTGTTTCTCCAGACAACCACTCAGACGTAGCCTGGCTCATGTCATATTGATATGTGCCTTACTCTATAATTGTTTCTATAAACTCAAACTGTAAGAGATGTATACAGTTCCTTTAAAGGTGCATCACGTAACTTTTCTGGTGGAGGGTCTGTCAAATACTTTTCTTCATGGAGATGTTCTTGTTTTGTCTGGAATGTTTCACAGTATGGCATTAAGCATTTCTATCTTCATGGAGACCAAACCAGACCAAGTTACAGGTCAGATCTGTGGAGAGGCGATCCGGCTCACAGTCAGAATGTCTGTTTCTGTAGGTATTTTTGATCTATAAAACAACCTGTAATTGAATAAATGTAAGGTAGAACTATTTATTGTCACACTGTGGAACATTCCAGACAAAGCAATAAGATCAGCATGTGACAGACCCTGCACCAGAAAAGTTGCACAATGCACCTTTAACTAATGCATAATAAGTTTCTTCATAGTTTGTGAGATAAAACTGAATCCCATTTATAGAGGTGTGACCTGCAGATGTCCAGCCTGGATCCCAGGTTGTCCTTCTGGATGTACAGCTCCTTGTTGTCTTTGAGAAGACAGACGACGTCCTCCAGCTCCACGATGCTGTCCGAGTCTGGGAGGTCCAGCTGGTAGCGCCGGTACAGCTTCCCCACCTGTGAAAAAAAAAATTAAAAATACAACTACAGTTACGTTTTTGATGAGAAGACAACAAACAAAGTTAAAAGCTTTAAAAGGTTTTAAGCATTACATTTTAGCCGTTTAAATCCAAACTAGGAAAGTTCCGTCAAACCTGTCCAAAGGAGAGTTTCTTGATCTTGTGTGCGATGTTGCTCTCCTGCAGCTCAAAGTAGACTTCGGACAGGTCTTCTCGGTGGTAGAAGAACCTCTGGATGTAAGGCACCACAGAGCGCACCATCTCTTGCATACTGGGGCAGGGTCTCAGGTTTTCTGTTTGGGCTTCACTGGTCACACAGGCAGACAGCGGTTTGATTCCACAGATGTCCAGGAACAAGCTCCGGTCCTCCTCTTGGAACGTTGTACTGGGGCCTGATGTGAGAATACAACACAATGTCTCAAATCGTTTAAAGAGGGGAATTACTCCTCTATGGGGTCTCCTAACACATAAAAGATATTTAGATCACAGTGTTATCTATTATTGTTTTAAAAATGTTATATTTGCTGTATTGACATGTTTTATAGGTATCACATCACATTACAATCGGAGGGCATTCCACTAATGAAACTACTGCACATCGCATCAAGTTGTGAAGCTGTAGAGCATTGTTTTATACCATGCATTTGTATATGTATGTAGAATTGTCGTACTGGAGCATGGGTGATGTAGGCTTGTGGGGGGAGCATTGCACAGAATCTTACAGCTAACCCCAGGGTTTGAATAGGGCCTGGGAGAGATCGCTAAATTACTCAAACATGGGTGGATGACATCATCTTCTGGCATGTTTCTGATGAGGGAACAATGTTATAACATGATATAAAGCTCAATACATTTTGCATAATACTTCTGGTAAGTTGTTTATATTGGTAGGTCTGGAATTGTTGACTTTCACACAGTATGATCTGAGAAAGTATTTACACTGCATTCAATATAGAGTGACAAAAGCTGAGGTGTTGGAGCTGTTGTTTGAACCAGATAGTTGGTAGTTCAAATCCCACAGTGTGGTTGTGTAATGGGTGATATGTAGAGGTGTATTCATGGGTTTCAAGCCAACGATTCCTTCCTGATTTAAAGGATTTTAGGAGGACCTTTCCCCATTCAAAATATATAATTGTGTGATATATTCTATTGCTATACCAGCAAGGATCAAATCAGGAAGGAGCCCTTACACCTGAACCCCATGACTAAGAGCAGAATGACAGCCATGTCTCTGTTTACAAATGATCAGAAAGCCCATTTGCTTTTACCGAAGTAGTTGCCAATCTCCATGTGGTGCCTGTCACATTAACACTTTTCTATTACCCAATAAAACACAACAATATAACAATTAGAAATGGAATTATTAATTGTTAAAAAAGTAATCAGTTTGCCGTAGGGCAGCTATGGTACAAGTATCTTAATAAATGAATGAATAAATAACTTTAAGAGTGGTACCTGTCTTTATTCTTGTAAATGAGTAAATGTAGTTTCTTTCCTCATAGAGAATATGTAAAAGCAGCTGCACACTGTCTACAGTGATAATGAAGTCTTCTACCCCCCATCACTACCCTGGAAATAAGTAGCAGTAGGATTGAATGCGAGAGTTAAAACTGTGCTTTAAATATATCCTCCTTTCGCAGTTTGAAAATAGGTTAATGCAGCTTTGTCAAATGATTTAAAGTGAGAAAAGGGCTTCTAAGAGAAATGTATCATTATCATACAGCTGTTTTCACTAGAAATATAATAAAATTTGTCAAATATTCTAGATGAAATAAAAATCTAGAGTTAAATCATAAACTAATGTTTGAAATTTTTTTAAAGAACCGCACACAATCCCTCTTGCAGTGAGGAGGGGTGTGATTAATAGTCTGAGTTAAGCAGGACTTGTGTACCAGGCCTGGAGCTCTTGGTCTTCTTGGCTGTGTTCTTCTCGGCTGGGGGCAGGTTGAGCAGGCACAGCTCCTTGTGGGCTTTGAAGACCTTCTCCAGCTCTCTGCTGTCACTGAGCATGGGCCTGCGGGACAGACTCACCCATGTGTTGTCCTTAGTGGGAAACACTCTCAGATCAGATATCATCCCTACAGGACCAAGACGAAAGGAACACAGTTAGAGGGGTCTTAATCCATTTAGTTTATTTGTATATTTAAAGGTACATAGCACACATTTTTTCTAATGGAGGATCAGTCTGGAAGGTTTGTCATTTGTTCAATTACATACTTATTTATAGCCAAAAAATACATGGAAGACTCACTGGCTAGTCTCCATGGAGATTGCTAAGATTAATGCTATGTTGTACATGTTAAAAATTACAACAATTCATTATTAATCAATTAAAAAATCATAATACTCACAAATGAAGATTGTTTAATGGTAAAGTTATTAAATTTGTTAATATCCACTCATTCCTAATAGTCTTTTATTTAATTTATGTATTTATTTTTTACCTTTGAGGGTAGAACAGTATCCAAGGTTGAGCCTGGGTTGAGTGCTCTCATCCTGGTCCATAGTAGTTGGCATTTTGCACTTGTTAGCTGTTGGGATAGGAGTCATTTTAAAACCACATAAAGCAGATAAACACAGCTGCAGCAGAAGCGTCTTTACCCAGAGTGGCGTAGAGCACAGACACATCCTGCAGGACCTCACTGGTGGGTATGGGACACGAGGAGCACACCACGTCCAACAAGCCCACGTACTGCTTTATGTTGGGGCTCTTGTTCACGCTCAGCAGCTGGAAACAAAAAAAATATAGACCACTTCAAACAATGCTGCTTTATCTATTCATTCTGCTCATTATGATCAGGCATCAGAGAGTCTGGCACCAATTTAAAAAGTGTAAAAGTGTAAAAAACGTAAATATGTAGGACACAAATTTGTATCAGTCCAGCATAACTTTTATTGTACTGTTGTCTTAAAATATGTCAGTGGGCTGCTATTCCACTGTTGAAGTTGTTATTTTGCTATGTGTTCATTCTTGTCTGTTTTGTTTATATTTTGTATGATTTTTGCTGGTTTCTGTGTTTTTGTGTATGCTTGTCAAGAGGCCATTTAGTGAGGTGTACGCTCTCTCCAACTTGTCCATCAGCCTCTCCTGTTTGCAGGCCTCTTCCAAGTCTCTGTGCTGTAGCTTTTTGTTTCGGTCTTGTGTTGACCTTGGGAGCAGCCGTCCAGTGTATGGCTTTACTGTTGGTTCAGGTATAGTTTCAGAGTTGTCAGGTGCTGACGCCATCTTCAATGGCTAAATTTTCTTTTGTGACTACACTGTACATGGTTTTTGAATAGCATTATCTACTGTTTCTAGTCCTTTTTTGACTACTGCAATTTCAAGTACTATGTGACATCACGCATAGGGTTGGGTATCATTAAGAAGTTGCGAATACAATACATACCTCGATACATAGGCCACGATATGATACATATCTCAATGCAGTGCCCTTTCAATTCGATACGATATATTTCAAAGTGATTTGATACATTTCAATAAAAAAATAAAGGCTAAATCATGTCTGTGATACTAAAAGTCTTTGTTAAACCACGTCTTGTGCAAAGTTCATATGAAACACAAACATTTTATTCATCAAAACAGTGAAAATGTCAAATTTGTTGCATAAACAAGTTTTCTTCCTCTAAACAAGCAACAAAAGCACTGTGACACAATAATTTTGTAAAATATACCTAAAAATACTCTTGGTGATATATCGATACAGCAGCCCCATGATATCGATATTGTATCACCACATTAAACGATACAATATGTCGATATTTAAATATTTTTGCACACTCCTAATCATGCAGGACTGGCCTGATTACAGCCATGTGTTTCTGATTATCAACACTGTCTGGAGAGGCGGAACTGAAGTGTGGATACCTGTTAGTCCAATTACACTGTTCCTTAAATGTTTAAGACTACTGACAGCCATGATCTGGAGCTCATAACCATAGCTGATAGGAACAGCTGTAGGGGAATCCACTGATAATCCTGGAGATGTCAAAGAACTCCCTTCCTCACTTTAACCTTGAAATTATTCAACTCAGTCCCTTGTCCTCAGCTTTTGGTTCCAGAGCCTGAAAGTGTGTGGAGGAAAAAGCAGTTAAAATAGTGTATACCCTGGTGAAGAAATCCTTCATGTCCTCTAGGTTGTTGTAGAAGGGGGCGAGCACTCGGGGGTCCTGTACAGGGCTGGAGGGGTTCTGGGTCAGGCTTTTGTATCGGAAAAACATGGAGGTGGGGTCGCTCCAGCATACATCCTTCAGGTGGTAGAACCGGCCCGAGCACCACTCCTCACTGTGCCTGTACACATCCGCCCATCAAAGTAGTTCATTTAGCTACAGCAGTTTCTCAGTGTTATAGTGCATAAGCCACATTAGACTACTCATTTCACTAAAACATAGTTAACATCATAGATTTAAGATTTTAACTTTATTTTAAGTTTATTATTTTTACTTACTGGTCAAACACGAGCATAGAGGTAATTCCATAACTGCTACCTAGCAACCATAATGTAACTGTAACTGTAACTGTTATTTTATTAAACTAAGGAAGAAAGATTCTCAATTTGGATGGGGTTTAGAACTACTTCCTGGATTATTATTATTTTTTTATTCTCATAAAGTGCATCTTAACTGATGTAAAAGTATGATAACTACTGACCACAGGTATTATCCCACCAAACTAAGTCAGAATGAGAAAAAAAACAAGAAAACCCATCACATGTACTTTAATGCCCAAGATACTTTCAACTACTCTCATTCAAACATATGTATGATTTATAGGGTAAACCTGACTAGCCCTATATGTCTGTCCTTACCTTTGTAGCAGCACAAAAACAGCGGGTGTGTGTTGGAACAGCTCCTTCAGCACACTCTGGGAACAGTTCTTGTACAGGTACGAGTACACATTATGGATGTGCTCCACTGTGGATGTGAACTCTGACCCTTCAGGCTCCTCTCCCTCAGCCTGGGCCCCCCCACACCACTCCTTCAGGTAGGAGATCAGAGAGTCCACCGTCACCGTGTTCCTCATGCCTGGACAGAAACAGGAACAAGAGGGAAGAGGAGTCAACACACAAAAACATTTCAGTTGGCTTGGTTCTAGAATCCTGTATTTCTAGTACTTTTTTTTTATTGTGAAGTTCATCATATGTTTGTTTTGTAGTAAAGTAGTAAAAAAGTAGTTGTTTTTTAAAGTAGTATGCAATGATGCTAAACAAAATGCTGCAAGATAGGATATTTACAAATCTGGCTATGTTATGAAGCACATTTGAGTCTAGATTCAGTCATTTCTAATAGTCAGTGATTCTCCGCATGATAAAAGCATGTGGACTATTTTAGTTTTAAATGGCACTGACTGAAAGTGTGCCTTCTTTATGTTTAGGAAATGAACATTGAAACACATTTTTTTATAGTAAAAAAAAAACATGCTTAATTATTTCCATCAGAAAAATCATAGTTCATATGTTAGAGACACGTTACCTAGTGCCCTGGTGAACTCGCTGGGCTGGATGTCCACATACCACACGTGCGTCCCCAGCAGTCCCCTTATCTCCTCTGAGGACAGGTACACAGAGCTGGGGCACAGGAAGCTTCTCTGCTCTTGTCCGCTCTGCACGGGGTGATGTGCTGGCACCCACTCCAGGCGGCACAGGTAGTAGTAGAAAGAGGAGCGAGTGCTTGCGATTGTCCGGCCGTCTCTGTCAATCACCTGGGCTGTCAGGTACTGGGAGTAGTGGTGTCTGGAAGAAACAAACGCATGTGAAGACATTACATTATGCAACTTTTCCAACACTAACCAATATATAGTAAACTAAAATAGACCCGTGGACATGCTTTAAAGGAACTGTATGTAGCCTGCACTGATACATAAAAAAAAATAAAATAAAAAATTACTACAATCACAACTGAATCCGTGCTGTCAGAGCGTTCAACTGCAGACCAAGGACACATCCCAGTTCTTCTCTTTCTCATTAGTTTGGACAGCATACTGCAGCAGCAGAGGTACTGATTAATGGTGGATGTAGGTACTGAGGATTGGTTTAGTCCTTTTAGGCTTAAACCTGGAGTTCAGTATTGAAGCTGGCAAAACAAATGACTGGATAATCATCTTAAGATACTGTTATCAGTAAAAGCATAATAAGTTGATTTGGACATTTACACAGCCAGGTTGTTTATTTAATTGTATTCCTTTAAATGGTAGGCAGAATACATGTTATGAGCTTCCTCTATTGTAAAGTGAACTCGATTACATTTGTAAACATGCAAAGTGTGTGTGTGTGACAGTGTGCGTGTGTGCGTGTGTGTTTGTGTGTGAGCGTGTTGGGGTGTCCCGTGGTGCTAACAGTTGATGAAGCAGGACTTCAGGACTCTAGTACATGGATGAGTACCTCTTCAGCAGACCACTGACCTACATTAGTGATCACAGTATCTCTTCATGTGCCACACATTAGTGAATGCACTGACTAACCTATATCTACTAGCACTCTTAAACGGGCTATTCACAGCGTGGAGATGTGGCACTTATCTTTTATATTGGCTATGAAACTCTTGATACTGTATTTTATTTGCAGTTAGTGCAAATTGGGGTTTACCAAAATTATATTTTCTTCCAAAGTTTATTCTGACCTTTTTAATATGCTTTTGGACACCTTTGCATTGGTATTTTGTGTGTGATAATTGATTATGGAAACTATTTTAAGTTACCTACACTTTCTATTCAAATGCCTTTCCCTTCTGGTCTTGGCCTGTATTTGTGTAAATATATTTATGTAAGGCTGGGTGTCACTTTTTTTTCATTCCCAGTATTTATAGGATCTGTACCAGATTTCTTCCCATGGATTTGAGTCAAAAATGGTGATTCTGATTAGCTGACCATAGCATAGTCTTTTGTTTTGATTATTGTTTTAAGACTGAATCATATCAAATATTTTGTGCCAAATGTATAACACAGCAGTACAGTAAAAAGCTCCACATTATAAGTACATTTTGAACCCACTAGAGATATAAAAATGTATAATTCATGGGAAGGGCTTGTTATCTGGCTGATTATCTGGCTGATTATGTCACCTCAGCTTCAGTTTATCATTCAGAAATGTTATACACAGCAAGCATTTCACTGTTGTCTGGCCATGGGGTCAATAATCATGAATATTATATATTATTTTTTCAACTGCAGAGTTTTTTTTGTTGTTGTTTTTTTTCCCTCATAATAATCACAACACAAAACTCCCTAGGACTCACTCACTGGAACCACTGGCCTACTCCAACTCTGCAGCTGCCTTCTAAACTGTAATCCAGATGAATCCCTGGCCTGTCCCATGATTAATCCCACACAAAAGAGCGCTGCACACCACATAGCTTTTAGCGTCACCCCATGTTACCTCTGGGGTGGTACACAATGGAAACCCTGAGCCATTAGCAAGCATTATCACCAGCTGCTAGAACAAGAGCATAGAGCAGACCTAGCAATCTCACTACACAGTACAGCAGTATTGTAGTGTTTGTTAAGGTAATTATAGGAACATTTTCTACTTACTTGATAGCAATATAAGATATAGCACTGACACAACAGGGTTAAAGTATGATTACTTTAAAGGCACTTACAAAACTTAAACACGTGAAACATGTTTGCAGTGGTCCAAAGTTATTCCTAATTATTCACCATGATGAGTTTATAAATACTTTAAAAACTTTCAGAGACCAGAGTAGAATTTTGCCATCATGGTAATGCTAACAAAACAAACAAGTGCAGTTCCTGATTCTTTGACAGTTTCTAATTAGATGCAGACAGTACACAGCAGACCAATTCTGACCTATTTTGATACCGTATTTTTCAGAGTATTTGCACTTTTTTCATGGTTTGGGGGGTCCTGCGACTTGTACTCAGGTGCGATCATCTTTTGCAGATAAATAGTTGCAAGAAGCGAAACCTGCAGCTGAAAACTGTAATTGAACAGCAGAAAGAAAGTTTGGAGTGACTAAAAAACTTGTGACAACCAAGAGGGTGCACCATGCAACTTTTCCTGGAAGTCACTAATTTAGAGTGAGATGGAGAGTTTGGTAAACTTGTTCTGTTCTGTTGTTTATGCTATAGTTATCTGAAGAACTGTTCATATGTGACGTTAACAGTCTGTTGTTCTCTGTTCTATTGTTACTACTACAACTTGCCTTTCAGGATGAAATGTTGGTTCCTGGTCTCTGATTTTATAAAATAAATTTCCCCCAAAAAGTGTGACTTCTAGTCCGGTGCGATTTATAATCCGAAAAAGACAGTATTTCTTCTTCTTTAGCTTTTCTGGCATTTTAAATTTGTATTCATGTCCAGGTATAGTCCAAAACAGTTGGACAATATCTTTAGCTTTAAAAGATTGAGTTATCATTGCATATTTTTTTAATTGTATAATTATAATAGACAATGTTAAACCTGCCATTTATTATATTATATTATATATATATATATATATATATATATATATATTATATTATATTATATATATTATATTATATATATATATATATATATATATATATATATATATATATATATATATATTATATTTTTTTTTTTTTTTGCACTGAAGTTTGTGGAGGCAGGTATCTCCACAAACTTGACTCTTATTTAGCTAAAATGTTTGTTTTAATAGGCCTATCATATCATATCAACCTTCAGTATTTTGGGTACTTTTTGGCATGTTTTGCTGCCTCAAAATTAAAATTATTTGTATGTGGGGCAAATAAAGGATCTCTTATAACCTAAAGAACCAACTACCATGTGATGTTCTACAGTGCAGTCCTTTGTATGTGGAGTGGTGCAGTGTACCCAGAGTCCCAGTTGTTAGCCAGCAGCTCCAGCAGGGCGGCTCTCTGCTGAAGGAGAAGGGGGTCGGGAAGCTGAGCCATGGCTAGGCTGTAGAACTCCTCACAGGGGTAATCATCAATGACACAGCCCTCCGAGCGGCTCTGGCACCACCGGGAGCTCTCCACTGACCATGGACTGGACGCCTGCGGCCACAGGAATAGGCATGGTTACAAATGCATGCAAAGTAAGCTTTGCTCTATATATACAATAAACATGTTCTCAGACATACTTTGTTGTACTTTTAAAGCTGTGCAAAATAAAATACACCTCATTAGCTTCATTGTCCTTCTATTGTCATTATTGTATAAAAAAAAAACAAAAAAAACAATAACATTAATATTCAAACTAACATCATTATATTGTCAACCCTTATTGGTCATTTTCTTTACTGATTTAAAATGTACTCATGTATGTAGTCTAAAAAAGTTACTACAGTCGTAACTGGACCTGGGTTGGGTTGCCAGTGCCTTCTGCAGGTAGAGGACACACACAAGTTTGTCTCATTCTCAGTATATGAACAGGCCTCATGTGAAAGCTCAGGACCTCCAGAATTCACTCCCTGAATTGAGATGCAGAGGCTGCACTGGCACTGACTCATGGTAAACGGTTGTTCACATTTTTATACAGCGCTTTTCCACTTTCAAAGCTCAAAGCGCTTTACAACAAGGAACCACTCACCCATTCACACACATACTCATACACCAGAGTACGGAGAGGTGGGTTATGTGTCTTGCCCAAGGACACAACAACAGCATTTATCTGTGGGAGCTGGAATCACACCATCAACCTGTGAATTAGTGGATCTGACCGCTCAACCATGACAGCTATGCCGAGAGCGGGATTTGAACCACCAGCGGCTCAGTGGGCAAACTCTTTTACCAACTGAGTTACTACTGAGCCCCATTCATGACATGAAATGAGAGACTTGCGAGGCTCATTCTGCTTTCTGATTGGATAACTGTCTTCACCAAAATTAAAATATAAACAACTTGGGCATCATATCCAATGTTTTGTAAATGAGAATAAATCAGCATTACAAATAGGGATGGGCATGATTAGTCGATTAATCGATAATTGATCATTAAGAATGTCATCAATTACGTTCATTTTAATCGACAAACCGAATGTACGTTGCAGTGCTAGCGTAGGGTGACCAAACGTCCGTGTCCGGGGACAAACAGGGGTCCGTACATGTAGCTCTCTGCACTCAGAAGGAGCGAGACACAAACAGTCGGTCAGTCTGCAACGTGCCAAAGAGCAAATGTGTACTTAAAGGTTGTAGAAGTGAGAAGTGAGGAGCGGGGGGAGCGGGTGCGCGGACGAGAAGTGAGGAGCAGGGGGAAGAGCGGATCGGGCAGCGGGGAGAGGAGCAGGAAAGGGGTGCAGAGAAGGTTGCGCGGAGATTCAGTGCGAATGAACTAGCTACAACACGCAGCAGCAAGCGGACTCTTTCTTTGCCTTGAAAATTACGTTTTCAGACATAGGATATCGCTTTCGTGTCCTGAAAAACGTTTTTCTAGCTCTTGGAAATAAAGTACGTTTTCATAATAAGCAGAAGTGACCTGTCCAGGAGTAATTTGGCAACCAATGCTTCAGTCTTTAGACCCTGCATCTGCTTCAGTTGCGCCATCGCTGGAATGAATCTACAAGAATCACATTAGTTTGGCTTTGCTGCTTTTCCCCTTGTCTTCTTCTTTCAGCAATCTCAAAAACAGACTTTCTTTTGCGGCTAACTGCTCCTGGATTCTTGTCTGCCATTGCAACAAACTTTGTGCTAACTGCGAGGAAGATATAGGTCAAAAAAAGCCGCTAAGAACTGTTGCGTTGGTGGAGTGAACAGTGTCTGTGCGGCTTGCGTCTGTGGACTGCGTGACAGTCGTACGTAAACCACGTACCGGCGGCGCACAGGCAAGTCAGTTACGCTAGAAACGTAGGGAGTTTGATTGACAGCCTGTCAGCTCAACAGATAACGAGGCAGTGTCGTTATCTATTGGCAAATGTTTAGCCCCACCACGTCCAGAGTTGATGAATTTTTATTCTCTTTTTTTTGGTCATCATAATTACAAGGCTACTGCATCTCTATAATGCTATCATTGACAATTTGAAACAAAAAAAAATCCTCCATACAACCTTTAACGATGACTTGTACAAGAAATTCGATGCTTTTCGTCCTGGTCGAGACAAGTGTGAGGCCATGCCCACAGTGTACAAAGCAGCACATATGTTTCGGTGTCCAGTGGGAAAAAGCTCACCAGGACACCGAAAACATGAAAAAGCTTTGCCAGGTGAGAGTCGCGCAATGTCGATGACAAGGCCCCACCTCCCACATTAACCTGTATCCCACTGAGTCGTGTCCTTTAATCCGACAGAAGTTGAACCGCATCAGCGCACAAGAGCCCTTTTTTTTTTTTTTTCTTCCCTTAGTTTATGCAAATTAGCGATGCGGTTTAAAGTTTTGTTTCTGTGAGAGTTGCGCAAAGCTGCATTAAACACATTCTAATGTCAAACGGGCTGATGTGGATCTAGAGTGGTTACAGTTTATATGTCGTAAAGTTGAATTTATTTATGCAGATTAGTAGTGCAGATAGTAATAATAATGATGATAATTTTAATATAAAAAGGTTAATGATTAATCGATAATCAATCGTTAATTCTCCCGACGATCGATTAAGGAAATTTAATCGAATGCCCATCCCTAATTACAAAAGTAAAAGTAATATTTGATTTGAACATGGTTACCTCATATATGTGGACACAGTTGTCATGTTTATGGAATTAAAAATCTAAATCTTGTAGACGGTTCCTTTGTGTTTGATATGGAAAAAAAATATGCTGCTCATTTAATCATAAACAATGCTGTCAATCCCGATGCTTATTGTAACTCTATTATAATTACTGACAACAGTAATTAAGAACGGCGTTTCACCTTCACACCTCAGTTCAGATAGCCACCAGTCAGCGCGCGCTAAATGTAAGCTAACAATAGACGTATGATCCCTTGTGGCTATGGTCCAGGCTAAAGCAAGGGCAGAGAATGTTCCCCTGCTGTAAGCCCTGCTCTGTAAATCTACTGGTGCTGTCCCATCAGCACTCCTGATCCCACAACAATGAGCGCGGATTTGGTTGTGAGGCACTCTGCAGAGTACAGAGACAGCAGGTTTTACGTGTCCATGCAACCGGTCAATATTGCCATTAGTCTTACATAATTGCTTTTCTCATTAGAAGACACTGTACCTGTTTTTTTACGGTCTTAAAAACGTGGAAAAAATGAATTATTTTAAAAGGGCCCATATTATGCTATTTTCTGATCTATGTTATATAAGATGTTAATTTGAAAACTACTGCTTCATGACATCACACAGTGGAACAGAGCATTTTGAGCTTTGGAGATGCAGACAGACTAACTAATGCAGGATTACTCAAACATGTGTGAATGAAACAAAACACATCTCTGTTTTTTAATGAGGTGACAACATTCTGACATGGCTTGAAGCTGAAAAGAGTATTTTGCTTCATATAAATAGTTTGCAGGGGTCCAAAGTTATTCTAGCCTGATTCATCAGTCGGTTTCACTTAGTGGAAACTGTCTGACCTTGCAGCATTAGGATTCGTTCGCTCGAGGGTAGGTGGGTACTTTTTTAATTTAACCAATTGCTGCTATTTGGTAGTGATGCAAGTAGTGCACCGCTAACGGGGCTAACTGGTATATTAAGCTTTTCCCAAATCCTCTAGGAAAAAGGGCACTAATGTCTTTCCTCTTGATAAAATTTATCAAACATTGTCTTTGTTCCGGTTTTAAATCCTCGATCTCGGGAATTGTCGCCAACATAGAATGTATGGCTTTGTCTACATCCATCTCGACTGCTTTGTTTACTGTTGTGTTGAACCGCAAAAGTGATGCAGACATGGGTTCACAGCAAACCGTCTAGTGTATTCTGATTCTTGACGTAGTCGCTGGAGAGAAGGCACTAGATGGAGCCAGTCTGTCTAACACCTTATGAATTCCAAACATCCTAATTATTTACCACATTGTGTTTATTTGCACTTTTCACAACTTTTTACTAGAGCTGAGTTCACGGCAATGCTAACGACAACTGGCATGCCAACCACACACTTCCTTATTCTGACCTCAAGAGCTGTTTATTATATCTGTACTGGGGCAAGACACATTTTGCCCTCTTTCATAACATGTATATGCATTATTATGAAATGCTAAAAGTGCAGGATGAAACTTTTCTGATGGGGGGGTCATCATGGCATAATGCTGCATTCAGACATGCCAAGTTTACGCACCGAGTTTATGGGCAAGTTGAAAAACCTGAACTGGTGGTGAAATTTGCTGTGCGTCAATGAGTTTCAGGGGTCTGCCTTCAGATGTAGAGGCGTCAAACTACAGGCATTTTCTTGTGTGTTTCTATTGGACAAAAATATCATGTGAAACAAACATTCTACTGTGGGTGGCCTAACCTGCTTGTCTCCAAGGAGATATTTAATCCCAATATTGTAGAACTTTACAGCCAGACAATATTCTTTGTGAAGACAAGCAGGTGTTGGACCCTTTACCAGAAAAGTTACAAAAACATTCTGTAGGCTTTCCCTTTCATAGATGACACTTAGCTGATAACGATTAGCTGCTGAATGCTCTCTGCGGGCCAAAACAGGGGAGTGAAGCATTTAGACAAATTAGCAGCATGGCTATGGAGCCACCCTCTGGTTGGGCAGCCACTGTATTTAAAATTTGAAAGCTTCCTCAGGGAGTTGCGTGGTGACTAACAAGTGCAAGACCTAATATTTATTTTTAAATAAAATAATAAATAAAATATTTCTGACACATTACACAGCACAAAGTTATTAAAGCCTTTTGCTGAACCTTGGCTTTAAATGTGCTTATTGGATGTTATGGATGTTAGTGGTGGTTAGTAGGTGGTTAGCCTCCGCAATGCCTTTGACCTGTTAATATTTGAATTTCTTTCTCAGTGTTGAGCTCCAATGGCAACACTGTGCCAACAGATAGATGCTCTGTAGTGAAGGTGATTAAGTGCTACATGATCTGAGATTGTAACAAATCTGGTTAAAATGGGAAGAGGGGGTTCTTATAACAGCGTATATTATGATCATTTGTTTACTCAGTGGAGTGTCTGATTTGGAGAGATGTATTGATCATGAACACAACAAGTGTAAGCGTCCGTCGGACAGGTGAACTTTAGGTTCCACACGTATGATCCTCACCAGTTCCTTTGGTGTGAGTGTCCTCCTCTCCTTCCTGATGATAAAGCCATCTTTCACTCCCAGTTTGGTGAAGAGCTCTCTCCAGCCGGCCACGTCCGAGTCTGCCTTTGCGTAACAGGGGCTCAGCAGCACCCACTCATGGCCTGCACCACCCACAGGAAACAATCAGCAGCACAGGTTAGCAAAGGAAAATGTTACGGTCACTGATAATGTCATCCATGAAGAAGGTTGTTGGAGTAATGTTGGCAAATTAAAAATAAACTCTCAAGAATCTTAAATCTCAAGCAATGTAGTAGAATGCAAAAAGATCGCTATGTACATTTGTTTGGATGGCAAATCCAGAACAATTATACAATTCCAGGGCTTAAACTATTCAAATGATTCTAGCGAAAGTGTCTGGAGTTTAAAAACACAATGGGGCACTTCCTGTATTACCACAAGACATCACAAGGTGAAGTATTTTCTGTTTAAGAGAGGAGATCAGCCTAAATGTGCAGGGTTTGTGAGTTAAACATGAGTAAATGAAAAAAAAAAACATAACTCCTGGTCTGTTTGTAATGAGGAAACTACATTATAACTTTAGTGTTGAGCCTGGTGAAAGGGCTGTGTGGACATACCGGGCAGTCTGCTGTTTAGGTTGATGTTGCCGTACTCCTCAGAGAAGTAGACTCGGCTGTCTTTGGGACAGAGCAGCCCCCTGCTGGTGAGCACAGGGACTGCAGTGTCAGACAGCTCCTGCATAGAGGAGGATGAGGAGTGCTGCTTTATGAACACCAAGTAGCTCACCACCACCGCCTCTGGTTTGGACTGTAAGACAACAAAGACTGTTCTGTAGAAATGTACAACCTGCAGATATTACAACAATAAAACAACGTAGCTGAGGAGTGCTGTCAGACAAGTGAATCTTGCTAGATGTTGAATAAGCAAGTACTGTTGTCACAATATGAAAACTAAATCTGGGTTTCAATACTAAGGAATAGTCTTGATAGTCATTATTCTGATCTTTATTTAGACAACAGCATGTGATATTCTTCATTAAATCATAGTACCGTAATTTCCGCACTATAGAGCGCTCTGGATTATAAGGCGCACCGTCATTGAATGGTCTATTTTTGAACTTTTTTTCACAAATAAACCGCACTGGACCTTAAACGTAACACAACAATTAGATGGGTGAGTGGTTTTGTTTGGTGCGTTCACGGTGACTCTGGACTTTGTTCAGTTGTGGCATGTAGGGAGGGTGCTGTCTGGGACCGCTGGATTGTCGGCGTGTTCGCAGTGACTCAGTTGTTCAGTTGTGTCTAGAAGTGGCACATTGCACTCGCTTTTTATGTAAGTTCCTCCGTTCCGTTCCTCGTCCGCATGGATTGATGTGTGGCTGTGAGTGTTTGTTGCTGTGTGGTCGCTGTCTGCTCCATACGTGTTTGCGTGTTCTGCGGCTTTGTAGTTTAATGAAGTCGTGCTGGGACACCCGAGTGGATTTGTGTATAGGGTGTTCTGGATTGTGGGGCACTCAGTTGTTTTTTGATGGGGTTGGAGGCTTAAGAGCGTGTCCTATGGTGCGGAAAATACGGTACTTTCTTTTCTATTCCCACGTGTCCTTATATGTGTGTAATCCCTCAGTGGTCTAGTAGGTTTATAGTGGCCCATGGGTGTATACTGGTCTATGTGCTCTTATACTTGTTCTGATACAGCTCAAGATCATTCTAAAGACATTCAGGAAAAGTTTATATATGTCCAGTGAATTGAACCTTTTTAGTATTGATACCTGCTCAAATGAGTATCTAGTTTTAGTTCTATGAGCAAGTATAATCTCTAACACCTAATACCAATTACTCTTAAATTCACAGTATGTAACTTTTTAGACAAAAATAGACTAAAATCAAGTTCAATTTGGTTATGTTTTATTGTTTACTGCACTGAAAACATGCATCCTTAATGTGAGTGGGTTTGCATCTCCACAAACGTGACTCTTATTTGGTCTTGTTTCCATGGAAATGTTGTTCTTTTGGCTAAGTTCCCAAATATATAACTTTTCTATTTCCATGGAATCATGCAGGTGATGTGCCACCTCCATAAGGGTATGCTCCAAAAGCATACAAGTGGAACATGTTCTTGGTCTCTTCTTACTGTATTATTCTGGATCTTATATACTGAAAATTGATTGTGGGGCAAAAAATTGATTTAAGCTAGAAGGTGATCTGAGCAAATTTGAGGGAGTTTTTCACATAAAGTGTAAAGGCAAAACACTAACTGAAATATATGTAACAAATAAGACTCTTGCCTTGTGAAGGTAAACTCATACTGTGGAACAACCATCATAAATAAGAATAAAAACATAGCCTCAATGGAGAAGAAGGCACTTTTAGTAGTATGTTACCTTCCACTTGGCACTATGTATGGCCGGGTAGATGTGTTGTTGAAGCAGCTCCTCTGGCTCCAGCTCATGTACGCCCAGCCTCCTGAGCAGCTCCCTGACCTGCTGACTCTCCAGAGGGTCCATGCAGCTGAGCAGGGTGGGGTGGACCACGCACACGTCCTGGTACAGCGCGCTCAGGGGGCCTAGCACACAGCCACACAAAAGTCACGCTTACAAAACTAATAGGCTCATAAACTATTCAGGTTTGAAAGAGAAGAAGAATACATTTTGTTACATAAAGCATTTACATATGATCTACTCTCCTATAAATACCAATGCAATGTCATCTAGAAACATCGCCAACAACGCCAGAATAAATCGTCTGTCTTCTGTCATGGCTCTGAGTTCAGTGGGGGAGAGTGAGGTGACCCACTTTAAGTTTCCACGGCTTAAAGGTTGCAGGACACTGTGAGTGCTGTGCTCTTAAATATTTGATCTTGACCCTGGGGCTGCCCACACTTCAGTGACATCTACACATGGGGTGCTGGGAGGAGCCTAAGCACACACTGATAGAAAGTTCACCTTTATTTAAAGGTACAGGATGGAACTTTGTCACTTGTGAAGTCACTTGCATGATTTAATCGAAATAGAAAGTACTAAAGTAGACTTCAGAGGATTTTCTTTGGAGGTTTTACATACTTAATCCATAACCACTTAAATAAAGCCCAGTGCCCTCTTTGATCAAAGATCAGGAAAATATTTTGTCACAGATCTTCACAGTCTTAGTTTAGTTGCACAGGTGGTACTGTGCAGTTGACACTCAATACCTGCTTTTGTGGTGGGCACGGGCACAAGCTTTACTCTGTCACGCTGACAGCAGTGTAAGCTAAGTGTTTTTAAAAGAGCAGTATTCATCATAATTTAAAAAGCATGTTGACCGATTAATGAACCAGTTTGACAGCAGTTTATGAATTTTAACTAAGTGGAGACTTCTAAGTTCAATACATCCAAAGACTATGCCACTGTGCTTCTGCATTTTTATTAAAAACACTGTTCTTACCAGTGTTGTGAGCCTTGCTCTTGTTCTTCTTGTTGCTGGTCTCCTCCATAGGGAAGAAGACTCCCTCTGTGCTGAGGGCCACCACGCGGCCGTCAGACAGGGGGATTATGGGTAAGTCTCTGAGTGTCTGCAGGATGGAGTCGGCCTCTCCGTATCCGTGCTCCAGAGCGCGAAAGTTACACACCAGCAGCTTGGCCAGTTTCTGCAGCCCGCCCTCTACAGGACACACACAGTTAAGAACATGAAGGTATTTAGACACACACATAGAATTTACTGTATCAGAATACGTGATTTAACAGCATATTAAAACCAACTCACACAGAGTAGATTTACTTCAACCTTTGTTTTGAAGTAACAGCACTGTTTTTCCTCACCAAAGTATTGCTCTTTCTACTTGAGAATTATTATTATTATTATTATTATTGTTTTTTCAGTTAAAATAATTGGCAATGCTACCAGCCTTCTGTACGAGCCATGACCTATATAGTAAACATACAAAATGTGTACAGTTTTTTCTGAAGACACAAACCTGAGTGAATGCCCTCCATCTTCATGAGGTCTTTGGCCATGGCGGAGGTTACCGTGGTGACGTCTGGCCCTCTTAGGTAGCGCACCCCCAGCTCTCGCAGCAGGGAAGATGGAGGGGCGGGGCTGAGGCCGGGGTGCAGGTAAGACAGGGACAGGTGCTTCTCCAGCTCCTCTCCTCCAATCACATCACGGATCACAGGGTCCTGACACACGGCCACCTGGGAGGGCAGCTTGTACACCACTTTACCATCTGAGAACGCAAGAAAAAAAGGTCCTAAAAAATGTCCTTCTTGTTGTCTGGGGCTGTAGTCAACTAAAGAAATCCATAGTTGACCAAAAAGGGGCTGTGGCAAAAGCTCTCAAAACTATTACTATTACTTATTTCTGTGTATCTGACCCCAACTGCACTCACAACTCAAGACTACACCTGCAGGGGAAGTTCAAACAAAAACTACTATTTATTCATAAAAAGTACTAGGAAACCATGTATTCATATAAACACAGATTAAATGTGTGAATCTTGAATTTAATCTGCCTTTTATATTAAAGGACCTATATAAGGCAAAATTGACTTTTGTGAATCTATTGTGATGGTTATAATGGTGTTTCCTCGTTGTGTTCCTTCCTTCACACATATTTGAATCATCACCAAAGCTGCAAAGCTCAAAATGCTTTGTTCCACCTTGTCATGTAGTTGTGGTTTTCAAGTTAACAGCTTCTTTTACCTTTAGTTCAATAGCAATTCCGGGATTGAAATTATCCAAATGATTCTAGAGAAGGTGCATGGAGTTAAAAAACACAATGGAGCACTTCCTACATTACCACATGACATCACGAGGTGGAACAGATTGTTTTTTGTTTGAGAGAAGGACTCAGCCTAAATCTGCAGAGTTTGTGTGTTAAACATGTGTGAATGAAACAAAACATAACTCCAGGACCATTTGTGGTGAGGAAACAACATTAGAACACACTGAAAATCAAAAATTGCGTATAATATGGGCCCTTTAAAAGACCAAAAAATACCTAATCTTCAGCTAACTCCCTTCCTCCCTCCCTTCTTCTTTCTACTGTTGTCCCATATAAATCCTTATCATCTAAATAAAATAATTAGGTGACTAATACAAATCCTCTATAACATTATCAGTTGGTGTACAAGTTTTAGGGGCCATCCTAAAACTACTCAAAACCAGCCAATTTTTTGGTTTCTTATAATATTAATACATCAGTTTTATATAGCGCTTTTTTGGACACTCAAAGACGCTTTACATTATTCATTCACTCCAGACCTGGTGGTGGTAAGCTACTACTGTAGCCACAGCTGCCCTGGGGAAGCGAGGCTGTCAATCTGCACTATCAGCCCCTCCGACCACCACCACTCACACACACACCACTTTCATACTAGGCAATGAGGGTGAAGTGTCTTGCCTAAGGACACAACAACAGTTTTTATGACTGACACCCACCGTGGCTTCTGATTTTCCCAGTGTCTCCCATCCAAGTACTAACCAGACCCGGCCCTGTTGAGCTTCTGAGATCTGACGGGATCAGACTTTGACAAGCCAGTAAATAATAATATTTATTATTTGTTATTGTGTAACAAATAATATAATATTGATAATTATTCAAATGAATGATCAGTTAGTATTGTTTTTTGTTTGATTTTTTTTGTCTCAACAACCCTGTACGGAATTCTCAGAGATTTACCCCTAACTAAGCTACAGAACATTTCTTTGTATGTCTCATGTGGAGGGGGTCACATAGTAGTAGTAGTTGTGTGCGTGCCAATCCCTTTTATAATGTAACAGCGTACTGTGTGGTACCTGTGCTGAGCGTGGGCAGGAAGGCTCTCCCTTTGAGCAGCTGGATGATGTGCTGTGCCACGGGTTTGAAGAAGTCCAGGATCTCATCGGGCAGAGGGATGAACTGGAGGAAGTGGCACAGACCTCGGAGCCCTCTGAAGTCTGGGTGGGTCTATGAGGAGCATACAAAGTTACAGAGGCATTAGTAAGAGGACTAAAGACTGAGCTATATAATGGTTGACCGATATGGGTTGGTTGATATAGCAGGCTGATAGTTGCACTTTTCAGAGTAGCAGCTATCAGCCTTAAAAGGTGCATTACGTAACTTTTCTAGTGGAGTGTCCGACAAATACTTTTGTTCATGCACATATTATTGTTTTGTCTGTTTCTCAGTATGGCATTAAACCTATCTATCTTCATGGAGACAAAACCAGACCAAGTTACAGGTCAGATCTGTGGAGAGGTAACCCCTCTCAGTCAGAATGCCTGTTTTTTTTTGTTTTTTTCCTAGGCATTGAGTATATGTAAGGTAGAGCTGTTTAATGTCATACTGTGGAACATGGCAGGCAGAACAGGCAGAGCACTGACATATCCATAGAAACAAGCAGCTGACAGACCCCAAACCAAAAAGTTGCACAGTGCACCTTAAAAAAAAAAAAAACTCTGACAGATTTGAACAGAAAAGAGATGGATGTAGTTGAACAAGTTGAAAAAAATGTTATCTTTATTTGTTACCATAGCAAGGGAGGAAACTTTTTTGTTTGTTTGTTTGTTTGTTTGTTTAGATATTGTGCCCAGTGTATCGAGATATACTGAGCAGTGTAAAACCTGTATTGTTGCATTCCTATTGTGAACATAAAGAAAAGAAAGGTGCGCTCACATTAAAGACCTCCATGGCCTGCAGAAAGAGCTGAGGGATTTCCGAGCGGAGCCACTGGTTCCAGGAGCTGTCTCGGTCCACGTCCTCTCGAGATGAGGGGATGTCAAAGTCCCCTGTGCAATCAACATGAACAAGCTCAAATAATGTGGCCAATATAGAAAAAATATATATATCATAGTTTTATTAGAGCCTTGTCAGGTTTTCCATGTGTGCATTATTCCTGAATATAATCTGATTTTCACTGTCCTAAAAAATGGTTCGCCGTGGTCCAAAGTTATTCCTTACTTACCTTATGCATATGTGCTTTTAGAGTAGAATTTATGTAAGTTTCTTTCAACTTTTGGATATCAGGGAAGAATTATAACACTTCTAAATTCATTGCAGTGTATGATTAGGATGCATAGTACAGAGGAATAACTTTGAATCACTGCAGACTGTTTAAAATGAACTACTTCTGTTTCAAGGGGAAAAAAGACACCTCACCCTGGATGATGAAGCGGAAGCCAAAGGTGCGGAGGGGCAGGTAGGCAAACACGGGCTGTTTCTGCGGCTGCCCTATGACCTCATTCCCTGTGTCCTTTGTGCTCAGCTGGAAGGCCAGAGCCAGCTCTGTCGCCTCCACTCCGTCTTTGATCTGCACGGCACACAAGGATCAATGTACACACACACATACAGTACATATACACACACGGTACCAGCATGTGATGTCAAGGCACGGAGGGGAGTTAGGTGTCAAACACACTAGCAGCCACAGGTCTACTGCTGGTTGGCTAACAATGTGTCCAAAACATGCAGTTTTTACAGTGCATGAGACAAAAATACACATACAGTGTGTCCTAGGCCTCACCTTCCGTGGAGTGAGCATGCTCTTGATGACCAGCCAGCGCTCCATGCCCTCAGTGTGCTCCACCTCCAGCACGTTATGGCTCAGGTCTTTACGCGACATGGTGACATGGCGGTTCTCCAGCTGTGCAAAGCAAAGGAACAACTCATTGTTTTAAAGATACATTTGATTTTGTCCTTGTGTTGTATTTTGTTTGCAAAGTAACTGCCTGCTCTGGTACTTTGTGAAAACAAATAATGCCTATATATATAGGCCTATATACAACAATTAAAAATGGGATTTCTCTGGATGTCTGCTGTACTATTTTCTTTTCTACTTTCTAATGTCGTTTCCTCATCACAAACAGACCTGGAGTTGTGTGTTGTTTCATTCACACATGTTTAACACACAAACCCTGTATATTTAGGTTGAGTTCTTCTCTCAAACAGAAAACACTGAAGTCATAGTGGAAGTTGGAGATATATTTGACACAATAAGAAAGCCTAGAGCAATAAAACTGAATTTTACACAATGATTTTATTGTGAGCTCCAGTGTCGTAATGTCAGTGGGAGGATTGAATATGTAGTAGCTAATCCCAAATGATACTAATGAACAGCTAAACAGTGGTGGTGTAGTGAAGGGCCTAACCTGGTTGTAGATGGTGATGGAACGCAGGCGGTGCAGGAACAGTAGGAGAGACGGGTGCACATCATGGAACAGGTTTCTGGTCTGGTGACTCTCAGAGCGCAGGGGCAGGCAGATCTTTGTGCTCCAGCTGAAAACACACACTCCACATGAGAAACTAGAGCAGGTATTCTAGAACATTGATTTTAAGCCAGTGTGCTGGGGAACACTTGTGTGCCTTGAGGTATTGCCTGTGTGCCTTGAGAAAATTACAATCTGAGTAAACTGACACAAATGCATTTTAATGTAGGAGTTACGAGGGAGACAGAAGATTGTGAACTAATTTACAGTGACAGAGGACCTGTGGTGGCTGATGTCCTCCAGCAGGGGGCTCACATCCCTCTGGTCCTCAGTCCAGTGGGGCAGGATGTAACCCATGGGTCCACAGGTCTTGTCAAAGCGCAGGTGGAAGCCATTGGAGTGGATCTCAGGACAGTCTGTTACCTTGAACACAGACTTAAACCCGATCCCTTTTTGTCCTAGAATAATAATAACAACAATAGTTTATGTATTATATAGAATGCCATCAGATTCTCCTGAGTTAAATCATGAACTACATCTAAAACCTATGAACCTCTCTGTAATCCACTGACAACATTTTATATTCTACCCACCTATGTATCCGTACGTGTGCTTTCCCTTGGTACTGCGGCCCACATCGCAGATCGCCCGGATGTTTTTCTCCTGCAAATAAAATCCATTCTATTTGTAAAGTCACACTTCTCTGAGGGATGAGGCAAATTCATACTTTGTAAAAAGTTGCTCTTGCATATAGGACTGCATGCTTTTGAAAACTTATGACATTTAAAATGTAAATATAAATGGAGAGGCCGATCCCAAACAAACTTTGTCCTTTGTCGATAAGCAATAACTCGTTGTGCTATCTGAAGTACATATATGTAGTGAGTTTATGTTATTATTTGTGTTTACCTGAAAGCCTGTCTCATTGTTGAGTACAGTGATGCAGTCTCTCTCCACCACAAAGGCCAGGGCAGGGGTCACTCCATCCTCTAATGCATAACTGTTGTCGTCTGCATTCTGCAAACATGTACAAGAACACAAGGAAGACTAGAGAAACAGCACTCTTTTGATATACTGTAACAAAAGGAGTAAAATACTATTGTCACCACAGTGTGTGGTGTGGTTAAGGAAGGAGGTTAAGAGGAGCCCGAATAGAATGGCTATGGATTATCAAATTGTGATCATACAGATAGGTCCTGGTCAAGAAATTTAAAGTAAATAGTAAATAGAGAGTTCTTTTAAGAGTGTAGTGTTACCTGAATGAGCTCCAGGACAAAGTGTGTGTCTTTGCTGTAGAGCTCTGTGGAGAGGCGATCCAGGCTTCGGCCCAGGCGCTCCTGGTGCACCTGCATCAGCTTCTGGCCCTCTGCGGTCAGCTCCACGCCCACTCCAAACTCACTCTTCCTGCACTCAACAGTCAGAACACACATGAGACTCTTCTCACCAAACAGAGGACCACCAGAGCCACAACTAAACTTGCAGAGTAAACTAGCCATAGTCCAATAGTTGTTTTTCCTCAGCCAAAGGAGATATCTGAAGTTTATCCTACTGCTATTGCCACCAACAAATACTTGCCATTAGCATTATTAAGATTTGTAACAATGTTCATAATTTCATGTGGAAATTGATGAAGTAATGTTCCTAAATTAAAGGTGCAGTGAGTAACTTCCTGGTGGTGTTGCATCACCTATAGGATTACATGGAAACAGAACGTTAAAAATCCCATTGTATGGGAACATTCTCCATGGAAAAGGAACAACATTTACATGGAAACAAGCACGAGGCCATCCTCCAGGCCAAATGAGAGTCAGGTGTGTGCAGAAGCAAGCCATGGGCACCGCCATCATCACTGGGTTTGCATTATTTTGCATCAGACTGCCGAACTCACAGCAAAGTCGTTTTAAAGCCTCCAGAGCATCGGTGCAGTGTGGCTTGTTGGTGCACATAAACATTGGACATTTTACACAAACAAACCTACTTTATTTCATATTTTAGCAGCAAAACCTTTTTTCTAATTCTCAAATGAAATGAGATTCTCGCTTACCTGGAAGTGCCACCACAAAGAAAGCACAGTTTAGGAGCATTTATGACAAAAATGGGCACAACAGAAAAGGTCAGTGCTTCTGGTTATTGTGGCTTGAAGTTCTATTTCATCCCTACTGACTGCCAGAAGCAGTGCTTCAAGCACTGAATGGTCATCTTTGCATATGCGCAGGTCGAGGATCTAATGACACCGAGAGCGATGAGTGTGAGTGATATCGAATTATTATCCATTTTTTCTACACTACTGCTTGCTAAACAGCCCCATGACTTTTGTCTGAGCAGTGGTATACATCTTGCTCTTCAGGGGCTGTGCAAGCATCTACCTTATTTATTTATTTATTTATTTTTTGATCCAATCACTTATACTGGTATTAGCTCCAATATACCATTCCTCCCATCTATTTTACACAAACCAT
This sequence comes from Boleophthalmus pectinirostris, assembly GCF_026225935.1. NCBI lineage: Eukaryota > Metazoa > Chordata > Actinopteri > Gobiiformes > Gobiidae > Boleophthalmus > Boleophthalmus pectinirostris. The sequence continues at coordinate 4,373,018 of NW_026571047.1, forward strand.
ATAATTCTTCCAAACCTGATGTCTTCGATGAGGGCTTGTTCTGGACACAGCCCCCCTCTCTCCTCCGTGACTTGGGCCTGCTGCTCTTGGTCTGTGTCTCCTTCTCTTTGGTCTCCCTCTGGGCTTGGTTCTCCCTCGCTGCTCTGATCTGTAGCCTCTCTGTTAGGAATACTGGCCAGCTCGTACAGCTCCTCGTCATCTTCCTCCTCCTCTTCTTCTTCTTCTTCCTCCTCCACTTTGACGTCCATGTCACCATTCACTGCATTTAGATATTTAGGAAACACAACATTATGCTCTCTCTCATAGCAGGCATGCTTTGTAAATGTCTCCACTATATGTTGAGGTTACCTCGTAGGTTTAGAGAAGAGGAGGTGTCTAACATATCAGTATCCTCAGTGTCACTCAAGTCAAACTCACTGCTGCTCTCTGAATGTATGTTATTAGACTGAAAAAAGGAAAAAAATATAGTGAATGTACGTAAGCATGCAGGCAAATAAATGAATTGTTGCAGTTTTGGTTTTAGACAGAGTTAGACAAAAGTTTGTAAAAGACACAAATTATGACCGATTTAATTATTAAGTAGGCCCCAAGAAGACCCAGGACACACTGAAGGGACTATGTCTCTGAAATACGGGTGGGCGATATCTCGATATTTTAAATATATCGAGACTCGATATGGATTTTGACATATCGTATATATCAATATAATGCTTATATTCAATTCTGGCTTTGCTTGTTTGCCTTCTCTGTGCTCGCCCTGGTGCGCCCCCACCTCCCTAATTTTGCTGCTTGTGTCTCATTAATTCCTCACTATCGCCGTGAATGCCGAAAGTTGGTGCCAGTGAAAAGCTTCTAGCGCCACAAAACTTTTCCACCATTTACAGACAAGACAACCAACAGCACATCTTCTGTCACAGAGAGAACACTCATATTATACGGTGTCATGTCCTTTAACCCGAAAGAAGCTAAACAGCATCAGTAGCACAAGGAGCGCCCTGTTTATGCAAATGAGCCACGAGGTTTTAAGTTTCGGTAAAACGTAAACACAAGCGTGCAAAACTGCATTAAACATATTATAATTTCAAATGGGCTGATGTGGCTCTAGAGTTGTTATGCTTTAAATGTTGTAAAGTTTAGTCATGTAAAGTTTATTTATGCAGATAATTTTAATCAATAATTTGCTACAGTGTAACTTGTACAATAGTGTTTGGAAACATTCGGTTTGATCTGCAGTGGATTGTGGGAAACCTCATAGCTCCTTATGCTGGTGAGGAACATGGGTTTGTTATAATAAGGAACCTCCTGAGTTTCCTCTGTTAAAGGAGCTCAAGGTTATTGTATGGTTAGGTTTTTGAAGGGTTATTTTTCCTATACGCATATTGAGATATATATCATATATCGAGATATAGAAAAATATATATTTTGCTCCATATGGCCCAGCCCTACTCTGAACTGGCCTGAGAACATCTCATGATCCCCCAGAAGAGCTGAAGGAAGTGTGTGTGGAAAGGACTTCCCTGATCAGACAGCTGCCTCTACAACCGGAACAAAATGGATGGAAGGATTTGAGCTCAAAAAGTTATATCTTGTAGGTCTTGTGATCTTTAGTAAGCAAGTAGCTGGTTCGCCCTGAGCTAAGTGTATAATAAGGCACTGGTTCTAAAGAGGAGCATGTTCACCTTGGCCCCCCTCACTGCCTCTTGGCATGTGGGTCTCTCCTGGAGCAGAGGCGGGTTCAGCTTCCTGTAGTAGTCCTTAATCCAGTCTGTGATGCCTAGCAGGATGCCCAGGCGGTGCAGGAGGTTCAGGTGCTGTGGGTTTGACTGGGCCACGCTCATCAGAACTACCTTAGAGCGCGTCTGACCCAGCACTTTGGAAAAGGGCTCCAGAAACACCTGACATCAGGGGAATACAACTTGTGACAGCAGCTCTTATTCATTAACAGGTTAAATTAAAGGTTCACTATGAAAATTTTCAGCCACTACTCTCCATGAAGATGTCATTACCTTGTTCGGAATATTCCACAGTCAACTTTAAATTTGTATATCACCACAAAGTTACATGTCAGATCTGTAGTGAGGCAAGCCAGCTTACCATGAGAATACACATTTATCAAAGTATTTATTTATTTTTTGCAACGATGGGTAAAATTTTAAGGCCATACTGTTGAACACTGTAAGCAACAATAACTTCATGGAGATTAGTAAACACTAAAAAGCACACCTTTAGGTCAATTCAGCTAGTAGACTTTAGCTGTAAACTTTTCTAAAATGATGCATTTCATTTTCTGGGACTATCAAGTACACATTCAGAGGAGTTCCTAACCTGCTGCATCAGAGTCCTGCAGGTTCTTGTGGGGATTCGAACTAAACAAGCCAAAACAAACTCAGCCACTCTTCTGTAGCATGACACGTCTTCATGAGCCTGGGACAAATCTGACAAAATATTACAGAAATAGAAAAAAAATACAAACATTCAATTACCTCTTTAGCAAATGCACATGTTTAAAGTGTGAGCATATGAATGCAGAATGCCTCTGACGCTAAACACAAAAAATTCCATCCAAAATGCAGAGACATTTTTCCGACAGTGTAAATTTCCATTTATCATTATTTATTTTTATGAGTCCAATCATAACTGTTGTGTAAATCAGGAAAGTTTTGGTCCTTCTTTACATATAACTCTAACTTCCATAACATTACAATTATGGAATTACCTCTACATATGCCATATCTGCTGCCAATCAAGAAATAAAATGATAAACTTCACCAAAATAAAAGTAAAAAGCTAGGTAAGATATTTAGTAAAACCTAAAATATAATGATGGTAATCATGTTTTTGTGAAATGAGTTGTCTAACCTAAACCTTAAATTCACTTTAAAAACTTACCTTCTCTGGCCACAGCCGCTGCCAATGAGCTCTGCATGTGATTGGCCAGCAGAGCCAGGGGGGCGTTGTCCACCCCGTAGGCCACCACCATGGACACCAGATGCCCCGCAGTGCCCACGGCGTCCAGGCTCTCTGCAGCTACACTGAAGTCCTGCTCTCCTGTGTGCGATGTGGTCCTGAGCAGCACCCCGGGGCACACTTCCAGAGCAGAGAGACCACTGGTGCCTGGAGCGTTAGGGCATAATGCTGTTCATTTAGTCCACTAACACGTTTTGTTTGTTCTAATATTTTTGCAGGCTAAAGCTGAATTAAATGAAATCAGGCATGACCCGAACTGCAAATAAAAACTAAGTGTAAATGAAAAGTAAACTTGTACCGAGCTTCCAATGAAACTGTACTAGGGCTGTTACTGTTAGGGTTGTTACTAATCGCTACTAAAACTAGTATCAAAACTAGATACATGCGACAGAATGACAGAAAAATGTGTATTATTTGTTTTTTGTTTCTTTGTCATTGCTTCATTTCATTTAATCTCTGTGTTGTTGTGATGTGGTGCTAGTGAAATACATAATAGATTTTGTTGACTAAATTTGTTAGTTTAATTCCACTTGTTGTGTTGTGACACTCCAATCAGCTAAACCAGAAGCACAAGCACAATGTCGACTACCTGCTGGTATTTCACTTGTGGTGTGTTTTGGATCATGAAGCATTACCTGCATTTCTTTCAATAAAATCTTTCAAAGGGCCATAGAGAGGTTTGAACACGAGGTCCCATTGGCTCCACTGGCCTAAGTCCTCCAGGAGGGGGCAGGACAGTAGACTGGACAGGGCCTGGTCCTTGGACATCTCCCCCAGGCGTCCCACGGACTCACCCTCGACCTCAGCGCTGTGGGACAAAGAGGAGACATAAGAGAAGTAAAGTAGATGTTTTAAACTAAAGCTCACTGCCAAGCTAGTCAGGGAGGTTCAACAATTGTGGTTAGAAGAAACAAAATGGTTACATCTACTATCAAAACATCTCTCACTGTACTTGGTTTCACAGGCAAAACATCATAATTATGTTCTTTGACATTTTTCTGTTCTCATTAACCTGTGAGTGGAATATAAATAACACAAACAAGTCTGAGGCAGTTTATCATGCTGTACACATTACATCTATATGAACATATAAATGCCCACCTTGAGCTGCTGCGTTTGACCAGCAGTGCCAGCTCGTAGTAGACCGGGCTGAGTCCTCCTCCGGACAGTTGCTTCTGCTGCTGCACTAGGCCGGCCAGTCTGTGCAGAGCCCCAAAGCCCAGGTCTCTGCTGTCCCTCAGCCTGTAATGGGAGCGCAGTGCTGTCTCTATCAATGAGAGCTGTTCAGGAGAAAGAGAGATTCTTTAGACATGAGGATTCAAACAGCACCAAACAAAAGGAAAAGGGTCGTACCTGCTCTGGGTCTGTATGGTTCAGATCCCCACACTGTTTGATGAACTCAAACACGTCCTGACGAGTGGGCCTGAACCCAGCGCCCCCCAGCCCAACACTGCTGCTACTGAGGAACAGAGCCGAGCCCAGGCACTCCTGCACCAGCTGTTAGAACACACCATCACACCTGCTGCTTTGTACAAGTGCAATACATATGTCTATCCCACCAGACCCACCTGCACGTGTTTCACAAGGAAGTCCAAGAAGGTGCCCATCTCCAAGCAGAGGAAGTTCTGGAGGTAGAAGTGCTTAATGAGTTTCTTCTCCAGAGCAGCCATGAAAGCCAGAGTGATGGTGGAGGTGTGAGAGGAGAGGCTGTCCTTCACAAACTGCTGCACTGCACCTGAAACACAGCACTCATCACAGCATTCTGGACTTGGTTACAATAGGAGTCTGCCAACTACACAGGAGACAGCAGTACATCACATGTTACAGTTGTGCCATAACAAGTTATACCACCAGATGGTGAGCTCATACATAGTTTTTCTATGGCCCTGGCTTTATATCCTGCAGTATGATAGGCAATTTTACCTTCAGTGGGGCGCGGTTTGGAGGGCTTCTCCTCTGGTTTGGTCTGCTCGTGGGCTTTGGAGCTCTTGTCCTTAAGCACTAGGTCCTGAGGTTGGGCCAGGGAGCCTCCACAGATGGACAGCTGAAACAGAGCTGTGGCCAGACGGTCCCCAGACACCTGCAGCAGGAAGGCCTGCACATGCTGAAGGCACAATACATCGCATGCACCATCAGATCATCTAATAATAATTAAATTAAAGGGGCAAAATCATGTGAATACACACATATCTCATCAAAAGCTCTTATTTGCCTTTAAAAAAAGAGAGAGCCCTTCTCCTCAATGCCATTGGCTCCCAAGAAGAATACCTATGCATGTAAAAATGTACGTACTGTGAATGGATGCAGGGTTTCCATTATGAGTGAGACTTGCCTTGGTCATCCTGGGGCTGAACACTCCCTCTGCGTTGGAGAAGACAGCCAGCACCACCTCAGCCGCGGTCAGACTGGCGTACTTCTTCCTCAGGTCGGTGTTGTCCCCGGGCACAGAGGCTGGGAGGGCATCCAATACACTTCTCTTAATTTTCCTCAGCCGCCCCAGCGTCTCCTCCTCCAGCTCCTTCTGGATCTGCTCTCGGGCGTTCTCCAGCAGAGCATGCTCATTGCGGGAAACCTTCGATAGGGTCTGAAAACATTCAGCAATTAGAGTCCTATTAGAGTCCATTTCAGCTGATGTGTGTGTGGATGTGGAAGGATGTTCCCCTGTTATGCTACTGACACAATGCACGTATTAGCAAACACAACATGATAAGTTTGGATTATCTGACAACTATAAAAATACAAATGGATGTAAACCGCACACTTTTAGTGATCAATTCAAGCATTCATGATCTTGTTTAGGAGTTTGATATTCAATAAAAAAATGTGAGTGACTAACTGAAAAGGTGTGGGTTAATGCTAACTAGCTTTTGACTAATTTTAGGTGACAGGGATTGTTTACCAGTGAAAATCAGCTCTATCTAAGTTGAAGTAAAAATCACAGACTGACTTCAGAGTTTGTTATGTATGTTATTGTTATCTGAAATATAAAGTAAACATTGGCATGTGTGTGCAACTATAGAATAGCAGCATATAATAATTGTCTATTTCCAGTGTTCAGTTTCTGAGTCTGTCCTCACAGTATCAGATTTGTCTTTTTGAACAAACTGGGAATAACACGACACAGAGAATGAGGAAGCCCAGAGAAAATATCAAAATATCATATCAAACGCAGAGATACGTACTGAAATAGGGAGGCCCACACTGTGAATGCGGATGCCCAGCTCATAGGGAGAGTCACAGTTGTACTGATCAGCCAGGTACTTCATAAAATCTGCAAGGTCGACTTTAACTTTGGTATTTTTCCTTCGAAAATTGCGAAGATGCTACAAAAAAAAAAAAAAAAAAAAAGAACAAGACAAAAAACAGTCATTAACACTGTTTGTCATCCAGAAACAGTGCAAAATGTGTCACGTTATGTATACCAAAATTGTTCAGCAAATGGATGGAAAATATGACTTATACATATTTGGCAATATTTTTTTCTTGTGAAGTAAACCAGATTTTCCTTGGTGCACATATATTGTATACTAGGGTCAAAATGAGACCAATGGTGCTGTTGGGATCTAATTATAATGTGCTTTATTGTCTCCTTATGATCTACTCTGGGCCTGCTAGTTGCTGTTGGCTGTTGTGAAAGTTGTGAAAAGATCAAGATAAGTGAGGAATAAGTTTGGACCACTGCAAACTGTTTATAATGATTTGCAATGATTAGCTTTTTCCTGTGTTTAAGATAAAAATCTGGTATAGCACCTTTGCATGTTTTATAAGTTTGTATATGGTCTGGTATGGAGCAGAAAGTGAGCCTACCCACGCTCACTTTCTGTTTGGAATGTGGTGGCTAGTGGGTTATCTATGTCCATATACAGTCTATGCATGTCCACATTTGGAATTATAACGTCATCACATTCTAGCATATGAAAACCACCAAAATGACAAAATAGTGCAGAGAGAACCTTAAGTATGTCCACAGTCTGGATCTGTTGGATGTCATCGTCTTTGGTGTTGCCGTCGATCTTGAACATGCGGTGCACCAAGGGCAGTTTGCACAGAGGGCCCAGGTTCAGCTCCTCGTAGCGCTTCTTGTCTTTAAGTGCAGCCAGTGCCTGACCCAGCTCATACAGTGTACACATGCACGACACCGACTCTGTGGCCTGGGGGGAGAGCAGCGAGGGGACGTGAGTTTAGGACGAACGGGACTGAAGTGAAAATGTAATCATGGAATCCTCACCTCCAAGAACATGTTGACCTCTCTTATAGTGTACTGCAGGTCTTTAAGAGCCTGGATCTGCCAGGGCTTGATTCGGGCTGATTCCAAAGAGGTGATCTGCAGCAGCTGGCAGGTTTGGGAAATTACCTGAACATACAAACAAGGAGTAAGCTTTTATTTGGCTGAGGAACACTATGATGCCATGTTGGGCGTTAAAATTGCATAACGCACAGCTTCCCCTTAGAGCTTTTTGGAGCGTTCTTATGTTATGATGCCTGAAGAAATTTTAGATGTCATCCATGTATGTCTGTGCAATCTTATGATCTCTCCCCACTCCTTACAGTTAGCAGTAGATCCTGTCCAAAGCTCAGCCCACAAGTTTATGTTGTGGTGTTGTTATGTGGTCAAATTATGTTCCCAACAAACACACACAATAGTTTATGAGCTTAAAAACTGTGCAGGAGAAATCCAGACTTTTCTCTATGGCGCAACTAAACTGATAAAATGTGAAATGAGCATTTTTGAGGGCTCAGAGAATACAACTTTGGATTTAGTGGATTAATGAATGAAGCAAATACAACTCCAACTATGTTTGTGATGAAAAGTCAATCTTGAATAAAATGTGTTCTAAAAAAGTTGCAATGTACATGAAGTTGGGAGGACAGTGCTCACCCGCTCTTTGGTGACGAGCTCTCCCTCCGAGGCAATGTCCCGTATCACGTCCTTCATGAGGTTGTGGACGTTGTCTGGGTCCAGCCTCGTGCTCCAGCTCCTCTCTCGTCCCCCAGCCTCCTCCATGGCCTCAACCGCCCTCATGTTGGCCCCGTGCACCTCCCTCAGCTGTCTGTGGTAGCCCTCCATGAACACGCTACTGCTGCTGCTCTTGGGCTTTGGTGCGTCAGTCGTCCCAACCGTGGAGCTCTGCTTTTGGGGTACTTTTGCTCCCAGCGCGGGGAAGTCGTTGTCCAAGAGGAGGCCGAAGGAGGCGGCCGTCACAGGTGCAACTTCAGGATTTTTCCAAGCTGCAGAAAGATACAGAAATATGTCAAAATGTGCAAGATTAACTGAAACTGAAATGAAACTGGAATGGAGACTATTAGCAAAGGCTGCAATTTTTGAAATACCATAATTTTCTTCACAAACTAAATCTGCTATCCCTGTAATATAGGTCTGTACGCATGGTCAGAAATGTAATTCTTGTATTAGTTTGACAGTTCATGTTTCAGTCTCTTTCTCAATTCTTCTGGACATGTTTAAAATGTGAACCGTGAACAGAATCCTGTTGTTAAAACGTGAACCGTAAATCTAATCACAATCGCAATGCTGGTCCAAAAAAATAAAATAAAATAAAATATAATGTGCAATAAATATAAACTGCAATATAACTGCAGTTTGATATTTCTCTCAAACTATTTATAGTTGAACAGTGTGTAGTTTGTATTATAACATATTAACAACATACTACTACATACTAGAAAGATACTATTACTAGAAACCCTCAATCATGTACAGGAGTAGGGAATTAGCACATGCTGTACATTCTCAGTTGCAAGCAATGTTTTGTAATTAATATAGCTATAATATCTGACTTAGAAGAATCATAATTTGATATATTTTCCAAATCTGACAAACAGTGAGATTGTGATTAGATATGCAATAGATGTTTTAATGATACGTTTCTGTGCAAAGTTCACGTGTCCAAAACTGATATAAATATGAACTGAACTATGAACTGACAAACTCACACAAGAATCACATTTCAGAACATGTTTGTTCAGACCTAAACTACAAAGTTATCAGCTTTGTGCAGAATATTTGAAGTATCCTAATTTCCTCCACAGCCTTTGTGTTTTGAGGATTGACTCCATTGATCCTGCCAAATGAATAAATGGTAAACAACAAATTAAATAAACCAAAACTTGAAGCAAAAATAGGATGATAATAGAACAAAAATAGAATAATAGTATAATTTCCATTGTATTATTTAAAATGGAAATAATTTTTCATATTTTTATGACATATTGAGGATGCTTAAAATGTATGGAATAAAAAATGTATCTTAAATTACAAAATGCAAGCTCGTGGGTATGTTTTAAAAGAATCTGTCCTTAACTTAGCCGAGAAAAACTGATGTTGTTGAAGGAAAAACTGTAACAGTACGAGAAAAATTCTTAGCACCCAAACCCAACAGTAGCTCCATAGATGAGTTTTACAGGATTAGATGTGACTCACTGTCTAACATATGAAATATGAAAACTAAACAGCTGGTACGCAAAGTTTAATAGAAACTATACTCTGTATTTTCAGGAGCACATGATGCATTCTTGTTGCTTCAGTAGCCTTTTAAACATGCTTTTGGTCACCATGGGACAAGTATTTAACATTTTAAAACTTAAAATGATGCGTACGATTGGAAAATGTACTTTATAAACTTTACCTCCATTTCCAATGGGGCATTTAGGTGCTGTAGCTCCCTCTGCTGTAAAGTAAAAGTAAACAAATTAAGTCCTTATCCCACCTGAATGCCATGATAAAAATCCAGGCCCAATGCCAGGTGAGCATTTTTGAGTGCTCAAAGAAGATTCTGGATGATTATATTAATGAAACAAGGGTGAAGTAAGCAAAATACAACTCCTGGTATGTTTCTGATGAGGTGGCACCAGTATAACCTGGTTAAGTTTAAAAACTCAAAAAAGTACATTTTATATGTGTCCTTTAACTTGAACTTCCCCATGTTTGATGATGACTAAATACACTGTTGAATGCTTGACTTTACAAAACACCTGGTTACCTGGTTGTGGTTGTGCTGCTGTCTTGGTGTTGTCGGGGTTGCCGCTGCCTTTACTACTGGATGTCTTCCAGTTGTCATATAGCGACAGATATTGAGCAAAGGGAAGCTCTGAGCCAAAGTGTTTCAAATAGCAGCTTTGGAGCTTGGTGATTGGGGGGTCGTCCAGGTTGTACTTCTGCATGACCTGCAACATGGGTGTGAGGTTAAGGTCTACTTTAAAGATCCCATATTACACAGAATTGATTCTTGTGAGCTTTAAGCCATGTTAGAATGTTATCTCCTTTTTTTTTGTTTCATTCATACATGCTGAGTAACCCTTTATTATTAGTTTGTCTGCAGCTCCAAAATTTGTTTGGTATCATGCTTTTGTACATTTGCATTAAATTGCTGTGCTTGCAGACTTGTGGGCGGAGCTTTGCATAGGATTTTACTGCTAATTGTGAGGAGTGATCGAATAGAGCACGGGAGAAATCCCTAGAGTACTCAAACATGGATGACATTTAAAACCACTTCAGGCTGCTTTTGATGAGGAAACACCATTATAACAGTGTAGAAAGATAATGCCCTCTCTTTAATTAAATTTAAGTTAATGGCTTTTATAAAAAATAAATAAATAAATAAATAAAATAAAAAAGAGCTCCCTGGGCTATAAGATGTAAGCCTTTTTATCAGGCATCATAATGAGTCACTTATTGCTGACACGTGGGCACATCTATGACTCACCTCCATGACCCGTTCAAACAGCTGGTCCTGGGTCAGCCTTAGCTCCGGTCTGGGCGCAGTGCTGGGTAAGGTCGTGAGTAGACTAGTTGTGCCGAACACAGAGGGCGTGTTGAACAGTGGAGGCCCCAGGAAGGAGAGTGCAGCCTTGGGTAAAACCCCCTCTGTGGGGCAGGCAGCTGACTGGAGATCGCTAGGTTCTGGACAGTTGGGGGTTTCTTGTTGCTTCATGTACATGTTATGAACCACACGCTTTCCTTTCACAAATAGATGCTCGCTTAGGGACTCCACCAGCCCTTCCATTGTTGTGAAACCAAGTTGTGTTAGGAACATTTTTTTCTTGTATTTCTGCACATATACAGAGCCCAAGGTTTTCAGACGAATTCCTTTTGGATGCTCCTTAATCATGGTCAGAATGTTCTGGATTATTTTTTCACGATCTGCTTTGGTTAGCTTGGGCGTTTTAGGCTTCACAATGCTGTCCCCAGTGTAGACAGTCTTGTGGAATACTTTTCCATCTTTAACAAGCAGCTCTTCATCCAGGTCATCTAATAGGCTAGCCAAGGAGTCCCAGCCCAGGTCCCCTGGACACAGGTTGCGATGAAAGGTCTGCTGGAAGGCCATGGCCAGCTTTTTCACAGGGATGCCCTCTGGATACAGCCGTATCATCTCCACCAAGTCCTCCACGTCTTTCTCCATGGCTGTCCAACAACAAAAACAAATGTCAATATTGTTAAAGTAAATATTTTCACATTTTCTAATTCAGACTTGGGGACATACCTGTGCTAAACATGCATCATCAGTTAAGTGTGGAAAAAGAATGTTAAGAAGAAAAGTACAAAATACAAAATTGTCTTAATACTGAGACACATTTTGGCCCTTGTGAACATTATGGTTGCTGGGTAATGGTTATGGGATTACCTCTACAGATGTCACATCTGCTGCCTATGTCCAAACAAGAAGTAAAATTATTCATCATAAATGTAAAACTAGGTAACATTTGTAGTTAAAGCTTAAATATAATGAATTATATTAACTATGTTTTAGTGAAAAAGTACTTGTCATACACTTGGCATATAAGAGAGCTAGCCTCAGTAATACATAAATTCATTAATTTATCACTAATCACTAATTGATAGTTTTCAGATTCTAGAATGTGATGATGTCATCCTCCCAGATGGGGGCAAGGGTCAGATTTCTCTATTGATGACTTTATACTTTGTCATAAAATATCCCAAACGTAAATTCACAAATGTTGAACCTTGTATTGTGATGTGACCCAGCAATATGTAACTTTTCCAATTCACCAACTGCTCTGGAAAGTTCCATAGTATGGCACTGAACTAATCTATCTCTAAATAAGCAGGTGAAGGCACAGGGTCATTTTTAGCATCAAAAACACCTGTAATTTCATAAAAGCTAGATGATTTGATATATAAAAAAGAATACCAAACTGTTGAACATTCCGGGCAAAATAAGAAGATGAAGAGAAGCAGTTGGGGAACAGTCCACCCAAAAGGTTTCATAGTGCACCTTTAAATTATTGTTAATGCATTTTAGCTGTTATTAAATTATACATTTACTTCAGAATTGTTATACTGTATCTGTAGTATGTAGTTTCTTATATTCATTAAACAATTTTATGTAGGAAAAACAAAATAAAATAAAATTTAGGCGCATAAACGTATGTATTTATGGATTTGAGCTTCCTGTTTGATCACATGACTACCTTAGAACTCTTTTCCACAACATCCTGTTTATAGATGCCATTTTGAGGACTATTTCCCATTCAACTGATGTATATTGTTTTGAACTGTTAATTGCTACAGCACCAGTGCTAGATTTTCTATTAGTTTGTTTGGATCACTCAGAACTCCATCGAAAACAAATGTGTTGCATTGTTGCTTAAGTTTCCATTTCTATGAAAATTATAGTAGTTAAGAGAGCTACATATTTTATTTAAATAATGAAAAAATAATAAGCACCAAAAAAAAAACTAACCATGAAGATTTAAAACTGGACAAATTTACATCAAGGTATATTTTCAATAGATTTCCCTGTTTCAAATAATCCAATTTTACCTTTGATTCACTGCTAGCTTTTCAAAAACAAGCACTTGTACATGTTCAATCACAGATTCCTAATCAATCCAGTATTTAAGTTTAAAATGATAAACATACCTTTTCTGTAAGTGTGTTCAGTACTTCCTTGGTCTTGTCACGTCTCAGAATAAACAGCCGGAGCGCTGAGAGGCTTTAAAGCGGCAGACCCCTCCCTCGCAGCACTTCCTTGGGTTTCATTCTCTGTAAGCAGAGCAGAATGGAAACTGAAAGTAAAGCAGCTGCATGCACGTCTCCAACAGCAACCAGCCCAGCACACTTGCTGCTGGCACACACAGTTCTGTGAAGTCATGTAATAGCTCTATGGGCACAGCTGATAAAAGAAAATAACTTTAAGAATTTATATTGGCACACAATCTAGAATTTCAGTTTCAGTTCATTACAATTTCTAGTTTATGTTTTAATATGCACTCAATGTTCAAGCTTGCTCAAACATCTCTGCATTACATAGGAAAATCTGTGAAACAATAATGATTATATTAAAATGATGACATAAAGAATACGATGATGAGGTTTAAAGGAACTTAGACTGAAGTTTATGAAATCTGTCAGGTTCAAATCAGATAGAGCTTTTACTGATAACAATTGTAATGCTGATTCATTCTTAATTACAAAAATGTTTGACATGATGGACAATTTGTTAAAATTGTTTGAACAATTGTTTTGAGAACCAAAAAACAGGTGCAAGGACAATTTTTTTTTTTCATTTACTTATATAAATACATGAAAAAGATGTCCTTGCACCTGTCTGCGTCTTGGTACTTCTGTAACTATCTAAACACTGGTCATACAGCAATCTTGGCATTCTGCACCTCTACCTCCCACACAACTCATATGACATCACTCCTGACTTACAGTAAGTCAACATTCTGTCCCCACTCTCCTTGTACTACACAGATTCTAATCTTAAACATTGTTAGTACTTGCTTAACCATAACAAAAGTGTAACTTTAACATACTTTAACTCATATGAACTTTAAACCAAGTTGCTGATCTTATAATAATACTTGCTCACCGCATGGTGTGATTATAACATATTCCAGAAGGTCATACCTTTAATAAACTTAATATATTCAATAGCCAATGGAAAATCCACCGAACAACTCTGTTCAGAATAGATAAAAATCATAGTATTTGAGATAAATCTGATGACAATATTACAGTAAAAAAAAACAAGTGTGCTACAACATACCTGTGAATGTCATTGTTCTGGTTAAGGTATTGTACAAAAAGGGACATTTTGTGAGCCTTTGTAAGAAGTTTCTGAAATTAACAATTTACTGCTTATCCATTATAATTTGCATATCTCAAATATATTGAACAATTTATTGAAACATTACAGTTTATCTTTTGCCTCTCTGGTGCATAGAAATGTGCTTTTAAACTTAAAATATGTAGGTAAGATTTATGAAGAGAATGAAAACATGAAGTATATCAAGTTATTTTGAGCATTAAAGACACTGTAACAAAATACAAAGAGAGGGATCAAAAAGGCCATATTGTGGGATATTCCAAGCAAAGTAACAATAAGGCCTCAATAGGCAGCTGGACACATCACAGCTCTTCAGACTGTGGTTCTGGAAATCACTAGAGGTTCTGCACTGGCATTACTTGCTTCTCAACATTCTGAGTGGCACAGATGTACACCACAAATTACAGACTCAGTGGGTTTGTTTGCTTTTTATTGCCTCTTGTCTGTCCATGGAGCTATTTTTTTCACCCAACAATAATGATTTCCTCAACACACTCAAGACTCAGAAACATTAAAGAGAGAAAAGAAAGTTAATCTGTATCCAGTGCTGGGGAATAACAGATTACATGTGCCGGAGTTACATAATCAGAGTACAAATTATAAGTAACTGTATTCAGTTACAGTTACTGATTCAGTGAGTAGTAATTGGATTATAGTTACTTTGTTGAAATAAATCGATTACACGGCAGTATTTTCCTGTTTTCCTATTTTCACATTTTCACAAGACCAAAACCAGGACTAAACCACGACTAAACCAGGACTAAAACCAGGTCTAAACTAGATTTAAACCAGGTCTAAACCAGGACTAAAACAGGACTAAAACAGTTTTAAACCAGGTCTAAACCAGGACGAAAACCAGGTCTAAACTAGATCTTAACCAGATCTAAACCAGGTCTAAAACCAGGTCTAAACCAGGACTAAAACAGGTCTAAACCAGGACTAAACTAGATCTAAACCAGCACTAAAACAGGTCTAAACCAGGACTAAAACAGGTCTAAACCAGGACTAAACTAGATCTAAACCAGCACTAAAACAGGTCTAAACCAAGACTAAAACAGGACAAAAACCAGGTCTAAACTAGATCTAAACCAGCTATAAACCAGGACTAAAACCATGACTAAAACCAGGTCTAAACTAGATCTAAACTAGATCTAAACCAGGACTAAAATCAGGACTAAAACCAGGTCTAAACTAGATCTAAATTAGATTTAAACTAGATCCAAACTAGATCTAAACCAGGTCTAAAACAGGTCTAAAAGCAGGACTAAACCAGGACTAAAACCGGATTTAACAGGATTTAACAGGACTAAGCCATGCTGGGCAGATGTGTCTTCTCCTCCTCTATCAATAATATATATTTTTTTATACGGTCAAGTAAAGACTGGACTTTTCATTGTCTTTTAGCAGACAAAATATCTTATGTTACAATATCCTAGTCTTTGCTACTCTACAGAAAATCAAGTAATCCAAAGTATTCAGATTATGTTACTCACTTTAAGTAATTTAATGGATTACATTACAAACTACATTCTGGGGTATGTAATCTGTAATCTGTAGGGGAATACATTTTAAAAGTAACTCTCCCAACACTGCCTGTATCTGATCCAAAGTCTGTATCAGTGATGAACGTGTTTACAGTGTCCCTGTGGTTTAGTTGGTTAACTGTTCATTGTTTGTTTTGGTTTTTTTTTACTGCTGACACTGAAAACAAGAAAATCAAGTTAGGTACAAACTAAATATTGAGCAGAGTTGTTTTAACACGTTGGCATTGCTTTTGTTGCCAAATCCAAATAGCATCTGCATAAACGTTATAATTTAAGAAAACGGTTTTCAATGACAATGTACGGACAATATATTAATTATTAAACTATTGCTATGGATCACCAGCTACTAAATAAATACTGAAGTGTACCTCACAGTTGAGCAGGCATGGTGGGAGCAGCAGCAGCAGCGTCTTGGAGCCAACGGTGAAAAAAAAATAAGATAATCCAGGAATGCAGGAGCCAAAGTTTGAACTCCCACCAGGACCATGTGCATGTACGAGCCCGGTGCAAGCTAACGCCAATGCTAACTGTCATTTCGCAGCTAAAGCGTCGGATTTTGCCATGTTTTCTGCGCCATATTCACTGGGAAATAAAAGATACGTAAAATGTGTTAATCGAATCATTATTCATCGTGGTTAGTTGGAAAAACAGCGTGAATTGTAGCAGAAACAGCAGAAAGCGTCTAAGATAGTAGCATTAGCATGGCGCGTTCACGGTACAATAACAGTAGGAGATTTGTGCACCAAACGCAGTATCGTCATTTTTCTTTTTTGTACTTTATTTCTATTTTTCGCTGTCGGTAAAGCAACACACGTGTCTGTTAATGAATACATTTGTGTAATAAATTGTATATTTGTATATTTAAATATTTATTATATATATTCGAACATAAGCTTCTCTTGCAAAATACCAAATATAACAGCAGGAATCTGTGGTGGAATTTTGTTGACCTTCAGAAAGAATTTATTTCCAGTCCAGTCTACTAACCAACTTCACTCGTGTACATAGATGTACTCTTAGACTTTTATAATGTCTAAAAATAAATCTATAACTAAACATTATACTAATATTAGTAACGCATGCAAATTATCTTCCTTTCAGCTAAATTATTAACCTCAAAGCTTTGATAATATTCAGCTGTGTGTGAGCCTTTTGTTACATTTGTGCAAACTCATTTTTTTAAGTACTACCCCTGTATTGCTTATATTTGCATGATGTGCAAGGTGAAATGACAAGTTAAATAACCTTGTTTGTACCATGTACTGAAATGTGGATAAACCCAGATTAAAAAAAACTATAGGATTCAGACATATCCTAATTATAATTATTATTTCATTATTGTTGCCGAAAATTGTATTTTCTTTGGGATCAGTAAGGTATCTGTCCATCCATCCATCCAACCAACCCCCACAGATATGATAGTTGACAAGGGTAGGCAACATAAGATCTGAAGTATCTGAACTATCTGATAACCTATCTAAAGTAGAATTAACAAATGCCCATAGATCTACAGATGCTTGCCCTGCTTAACTTTGTTTATCACCTACTCAGACATGGACTGTACTAGGGAAAACACATTTTTAATATCATACTATGTGGCGCAACATTCCTATATTTGGCCAGCAGATGGCAACATTTCCAACCTTTACCTGAGGGATCCAGCAATTAACTGACTGGTGAACACTTAATTTGTACAGTGTGTGAGGTTTGCAGATCAATCAAGATTCAGGATTTCTAATTAGTGGTCCACAGTCAATCCAGTCAGTAAAATTTAAGTTTCTTGCTCCAAACCACACGTTATTTTGTGTGTTAAATGGCTCTGAAATTAATATTGAAAGCCAAATTAGTTTTAATAAGACACAATAAAATTTTATTTTAAAAGTCTGATCAAATATTGTATCAATATAAATACAGTCTAAAATAATCATTAACAGTCTATATATTTTACAGTGTTTAATTACTACACCTTAGGTTTGAGAAACGTACCAATCAGTTTGAATAAGTTCATCATTTTAGTTGAGAGAAAAGTGTCAATGTCAAAACACTGGAAAAAATGAATAAAATGAAAGTTTTCAAAACTACATGTTTCTTTTTAATAAGTATGTTTTTGTCTCTCCAATATAACAATCTACATTTCATAGAGCTAAGGACCAGTTCAGATCTGGTGTTCATGAAATTCATTTGCCTATTCAAAAGACAGAATTCATACAACCTTCAGTGAAAATGAACCATAACTGACTGACTGAGAATATTTGATCCATTATCAGATTTAGACAAGAAAAGTCTGATTGTTGCCTGAGATCCAGAATACCTACTTCTTCAATAAGGCGCGAGTCTGGTCACAGCTGAATCTCCCAGAGTTCAGAGGGGTCTGATTGAAAGTTAGATTAGCCAATCAGAGACACGTACGATCTGTCCATAACAAATCTTATACGCCTGCTTACAAGGAAATAGAGTTCACAGGGGACTGAAAAACCGAACTAAAGAGTGAACTAAACTGAGACATTTGATTTTGTTTGACCACTGAGTATGTTTGGTCTCCACTCCCTTCACTTCTGGACTTGCCAGGCAACTCTGATAGTGCATTACTCCTTGGACTTCTTCTTCTTCTTTTTAAGTGGTGGTGGTGGGTTCTCTTGGGCATCGTTGTCTCCCTGGACTTGTAATTCCTCCTCCACCGCATCCCTCTTTTTCTTTTTCTTCTTACGCTTAACTGTGACCTCTTCAGCTCCTGCGCTCTCCTGTGGTTCCAAACAGCTCGGCTCACTAGCTTTCCTCTTCTTTTTCTTCTTTGTCCTTTTCTCTGCGTTATTTGCGTTTTCCTCGCTCTCTCCACTCGGTTGTTCTGGTGTCTGTGTCTTTTTGCCATACTTGGCCATGAACTCTGCCTCCTGCTGCTCTAGACGGGCAAGCTTGGCGCTCATCTTCAGCCCGTGCCTGGCCCCTTTGTGCGCCGTCCGACCGCCGCACGCCCTCACCAGCTCCACATCGGACATCTTGGTAGTCGAGGATAAGTCCAATTTTGCATCGTCCTCATCGTCCGAGCTGCTGCTGCTGTCACTAGAAGCTGTCCTCGTGGCTTGCTCCAGGCCGGACAATAGCGTAGCCGATTTTACGAACCCGCCGTACAGTTTATCTTTAGCCAATTTGGCATTTAGTGGTTTCTTGTTGGAGATGGCACCCTCGCTTTCGCTGCCACTTTTGTGGAGTTTGGTGCCGGAGTGGTCGGACTCCACCTGGAGGCTGGCAGAGGTCTGGTTGAACACGTGATCCCACCAGTGAAAGGTGAACTGGTCGCCCTCCTTGTGCCCGATGCCACTTTTGTCGCATTTCACCTTCACTTTGATGGCCTCAGAAATGCCGTTTTCGTCTCGCCCGAGCCCTTTACCTGTGAATATACATACAAAGAAATAGAAAATACTGTTCATTATGAATATGTCATATTTAAGTAAGTAACTATTTGCAAGGTCATGTTTATGAAATTGTGGGTTTGTAAATTTAAATCTAACTTTTACTGAAAATAACAATTGTAATGCTGACTTATTCTAAACTAAAACAAGCTGGTTGACCATCAGGTCCAATGATTTTGTCATTTCCATTTGGTTTAAACCTAAAATGCCTCTCTGATCTGAATGGTCACTCCCTAAACCCCAGCATCTGCACCAATCATGAGTCAGTGCTAGTGCAGCCTCTGCAGCTCAGGGAGGGGATTCTGAAGGTTCTGAGCTTTCAAATGAGACATGATCTGTCCATATACTAAGAATGAGACAAAAGTGTCCTCTATCTGCAGGACAAGGCAGTGGCAAGGGTCAGTTAGCGAAGAGGCTTAGGGTGACCAGATGTCCCTATTTACCCGAGATAGTCTCAGTTGAGCCCTGAGTCCCCTGTCCCAGCAGATTTATCCAAAACTATTGATTTGTCCCACAAGGAATGTCCCAGGTGTCCCTACTTTTCTGACAAATTTGACACCTGCCACCAGTAAAGAGAGGCATAAATTGTCATTTGTGTTTTGGTCATTTTAAAGCAGCTTTTCTGTATTTTACCTAAACAAAGAAAATGTGACTATACTGACTCACATGTTAGTCATGAATAAGTCATGGATTGGCTGAGTGCAGAACAGTTTTCTTTAATTATGCACTCGTTTCACAATTTTATTATTACCAACCACCACAAACGGGGGGTGTCTCAGTTTTTGGTTTTGAAAAAAAAAAATTGTTGACAATAATAAAAGCAGATAAAACAACAATATATGCATCACTTGTAATATTCATTATTTGTGTTGCTTAGAATAGGAAACAGTGAAATGGCACCAGCATTAAAAGCACATACAAGTAGCTCCATTCCTGCTTCTCTGCACAATCCTTTCTCTTTTATGAAGCGCTGTTTTGTTGTTATTATTGTGACCACTTCACGCATCTGATCATAGGAATACTGGGGTGCATGTGTAGTGTGACCAGACGTCCCTATTTACCCGGGACAGTCCCAGTTTTGAGCCCTGTGTCCCCTGCCCTGCAGATTTATCCAAAACCACTGATTTATCACAGTTTTATACAAGATATGTCCCAGGTGTCCCTATTTTTGACCAATTTGATCCTTGCCAACAGCAAAGAGAGGCATACACTGTCATTTGTTTGGATAAAACACAGAAAAGCTGCTTAAAAATCACCAAAACACAAAGAAAATGTGACTAGATTGACTCACGTGGGCCGAGTGCAGAACAGTTTTCCTTAATTATGCCCTAGTTTCACAATTTTACTATTACCAACCACCACAACCCAGGGATATCCAACTCAGGGATGTCACTATGCATGTGTCCACTCGTTAAAGCTCTAGGCCACAGCGAGGAGAAGCGTTTACCGTGCTCCCAGCCGTGGCGCAGCAGCTGACGTTCGGCGAACCGTAACCCGCGGCTCTTCTCGGCTCCAGACTCCGCCATGATCAGACACACACGGCAGCTACAAATCCTGCACGGATGGAAACGGAATAACGAAAGAGAGCTCGTGGATTTCACACATTTCCCATTGAGACGGGGCCGGTAAAGAGACACATGTGGCAGTAGTTTGTCCACTAATGATGACGAAGATGATGCGCGTCGACTGCAGCGACGTGCACAGCGCCCCCTGTTGTTACATGTTGAAACAGTGTATATAATGACTTCCATTGTGATCTATTCTAAAGGGCTGTTTGTCACTCTTAAAAGTCTTATATTGCGCAAAATAGATTCTTGTAAGTTTTAAGTCATGTTATAGTCTTGTTCAGTTGTGCTCTCATTTTGTTATTATTTGTTTGTGTTATATATAATTATGATTTGTATTCTTAATGTCCAATATCGTGTGAATTTTTGGTCACGAGGCCCAAAATCATGAATGGTGATCACACTAAAAGAGAATATACCATGAACTGTGTTTGAATGGTCACGATGAACACTGTGTAGAGGGACCCTGCTAACTGGTTATGGGTCCAGAGTCATTTTACACATTTTGAGGAGCGGTTGTTAGGATAAATAACTAGGCTTACGTGGTGTATAACTACTGCTATGATGTAATCAATGTACTGCTCTGTATAAATGTCCTCATATTCCCTTTATTCAAGTGTCTTTTTTAAGAAAGACTGGCCTTAATTATGTTCATGTTGTAATTTTGGAAAATATTGAAGTTTTTCAGTTTTAAAGTTACACGATTGTATATGTCGTAATATTATTTCTGTAGAACATTTAATAAGCAACACAGTTTCGAAAGTGCTTTACTAAAGATAGCATTTTCAACTAAATAAATGCACTACTGTCACCGTGTACCATTCAAATGAAGTCTATTGACATACATGATACGACTTCAGCTGACCGAAATGCTTCATATGGGGGTTAAGTGGGTTAAGAGCGAAAATGAAGTGCAAGCAGAAACAACTCCATATAGACCTAAAAGTACAGCCCCACTGAGTGCACCCTTCTGTCTATTGTAATGATTATATTGTTGATTTGTCTTTTTGTAAAGCTACATAAAACACGCTCTGTGTTTGTGGAAAAGACTTTACCCCTGAGGACAAGAAATCGAATCAAATAGGTTTAATTCGAAACTATTTCGTGTTTCCATGTGCCCCTCCTCCATGCCGAGGAGCTCAGGCGCTCCTCCAATCACAGCTTAGACACGGCACAGCAGATCTGCATGAGGCTGTTATAAAAGCCACTGCTGCGTCTCTTTTCATCAGTTCATTTATGTGATCTGAGCGCTGAAATATGCCTGAACCAGCCAAGTCTGCGCCCAAGAAGGGCTCCAAGAAAGCCGTGACCAAGACCGCCGGGAAAGGCGGCAAGAAGAAGAGAAAGACCAGGAAGGAGAGCTACGCCATCTACGTGTACAAGGTGCTCAAGCAGGTCCACCCCGACACCGGCATCTCCTCCAAGGCCATGAGCATCATGAACTCTTTCGTCAACGACATCTTTGAGCGCATCGGCGGAGAGGCCTCCCGCCTGGCGCACTACAACAAGCGCTCCACCATCACCTCCAGGGAGATCCAGACCGCCGTGCGTCTCCTGCTGCCCGGAGAGCTGGCCAAGCACGCCGTGTCCGAGGGCACCAAGGCCGTCACCAAGTACACCAGCTCCAAGTAAACTGCTCCACCACAATATACACACACAACGGCTCTTTTAAGAGCCACACACTCCACTAAAGAGCTCTTATTTTTTGTCTTCTTCCCAACACCTGTCTACTTCTGGACATGTTTGCAACTTAATAGACTTGTGCATACACCCGGACATCCATTCTAGTGACGTCACTTGAGCCTCTGGAAATTTCCACAAAAAAGTACTAACTTTTTGGGCATGTAGTTGTAGAGTTTTTAATGATCTCCATATGTGATATTGGTGAACATTAAGATGGACACTTCTCATCATTGGCATCGTGTCGGGTCAGACTGGAAGCTAGAAGCTCATGTAGACTCTGATCAGACATACCTCATTAGTGTTCTTGTTTGGACCTATGGAGCGGGACAAATGATAAGCCCCTTAAGCTCACTTCACACTGGTGCTAATTATTATTTTAATATTTCTCTAGTCTAGTCAATGATTATTTAGTCACCTATGTGAATAGTCAAAATTTAATTGTAAATTTTGACTTTCAAAACATTTTTAACCAAATGTACATTGGTGATGACTGAAGTTGAGTCCTGTACAGTCCAAATAATGATTATAATGATCAAAATAAGACTGTGATAGTTTTGAATTATCACTATGAATATATTAATCGTGACAGCCTAAATTATTCTATCCTGTACAGGCCAAATAGTCCAGCATAATAACTGATGCTCCTCCGTAGAGAATTCTGTTCAAGTCAGAGCTCCTCCTCTTGTCTGAGCGCGGCCGCTCATTGGTGCGGCGCTGAAACGCACGCGCTCTCGCACATAAATACGCTGCGCTCCGTCTGAGGACATTCATTCTCTCACCACTTCACTGAGTTAAAGTCTAATCATGAGCGGAAGAGGCAAAACCGGAGGAAAGGCCCGCGCTAAGGCCAAGTCCCGCTCCTCCAGGGCCGGGCTGCAGTTCCCAGTGGGCCGTGTGCACAGGCTGCTCCGTAAAGGCAACTACGCGGAGCGCGTCGGCGCCGGAGCTCCCGTGTACCTGGCGGCCGTGCTCGAGTATCTGACCGCTGAGATCCTGGAGCTGGCGGGAAACGCGGCTCGTGACAACAAGAAGACCCGCATCATCCCCCGCCACCTGCAGCTGGCCGTCCGCAACGACGAGGAGCTCAACAAACTGCTGGGAGGAGTCACCATCGCTCAGGGAGGCGTGCTGCCCAACATCCAGGCTGTGCTGCTGCCCAAGAAGACCGAGAAGGCCAAGTAAAGACGCCCCGAGACTCGACTCACAACAACGGCTCTTTTAAGAGCCACGCACTCTCAGAAAAGAGCACACTTGTTTATAGCCGAGTCGGACTATGGCACAATACCGCAGTAGGGAAATGGATTCTCAGTATATATAGAACGAAACATGAAAATTAGACCGGAGTTTCCCCCGAGTAAAGTAAAATGGATTCATCTATAAAATGCACATGAAACGGTAAACCCATACAATTCTCGCACGTGTGAAAATTATATTTATATAAATCAGTATATGATCTGTGTTACCCTTCCACTTTCGAAACCGGTGGGACTGGAGTCACAGTTCGACCCGAAACGTCCCTTAAGTGTCGGTGGATCAAGGCTTTGTTTACACTAGAAGCGGTGGAGAACAATCATCTGAATACAGGACAGAAAATATTGCTGCAGTAGCCCCGCCCCCTCCACACGCGTCCGCTCAGTTTGGCGCGCTCACTTCAAACGCACGCGCTCCTTTCGAAAGCGCTTTTTCTCTGGGCGGCGCTCTGCGTCAGAGTATGACGCAGACCAATCACAGAGCCCGAGGCAGTGTGCGCGTGAGGCTGACCGTTTAAAAACGGCTCGTGTGCCGCTTTTCTGCACTTCCTTTTCTCTGTTCGTAGAAAGGACACTAAAAACATGGCCAGAACCAAGCAGACCGCGCGTAAATCCACCGGAGGTAAAGCCCCCAGGAAGCAGCTGGCCACAAAGGCCGCGCGTAAGAGCGCCCCGGCCACCGGAGGCGTCAAGAAGCCTCACCGTTACAGGCCCGGGACCGTGGCTCTGAGGGAGATCCGCCGTTACCAGAAATCCACCGAGCTGCTCATCCGCAAGCTGCCCTTCCAGCGCCTGGTCAGGGAGATCGCCCAGGACTTCAAGACCGACCTGCGCTTCCAGAGCTCCGCCGTCATGGCTCTGCAGGAGGCCAGTGAGGCCTATCTGGTGGGACTGTTTGAGGATACCAACCTGTGCGCCATCCACGCCAAGAGGGTCACCATCATGCCCAAAGACATCCAGCTGGCCCGGCGTATCCGCGGAGAGAGGGCTTAAAGCGTCTGCTTTTACCCCACAACACAACGGCTCTTTTAAGAGCCACCACACGTGAGAAAGAGCCGCTTTTCTTCTACACCTTTTTTTTTTTTTTTGTTAATTATGTATCATAAGGTTGTATACATGTGTTGAATTTAGGTTTGTATATTTGAAAGTTCTGAAATCACAATTCCAACCCTGCAGCACATGGTCTGAAAATGGTAACCCAGGCTTTAGAACAGCTTCTATTATAGTCGCATACTTGCATTAGAACTGAAATGTATACATGTTAAATGGAATATTTAAGATAAATTCACAAGTAGAGTACTCCTGAGACCTCACTATATTAAAACAAAGACCTACACTTTAGCTGCTGCATATGTGATGTCATCTAAAATCCAGCAACTAACATAACCCCATTATTATGTTATTTGGAACAAAGGTGTCCAGAGTTTTCTGAGCCCCATCTGAAACAGGCATGATGCGTGTGCAACAGACTGGTGCACAGTAATCCAGTGTTTCTCAACCTTTTTTGAGCCACGGCACGTTTTTTACATTGGAAAAATCTTGCGGCACACCACTAACCAAAATGTTACAAAAATGACACTATATAGTATATTTAATATAATTTCTACATTAATTTCTACTTACTGAGTGTGAGACCTGCGCCTGTTTAGATGAACACAAAGCTGATATCCTGGCAGGAATAGAAGAAAGACACACATGAAGTTCTTCATCAACAGCTCTCAGTCTCTCTCTGTTTTTAGTTTTTATAACAGTTAAGCTTGAAAAGCTCTTCTTCTGGGTCAGAATCTTGTCCAGGGCCCATTTCGGAGTTCGCATTTGTCCATTTTAAAAACTTTTCCATGACTGTCACCATGCACATGCGTTACTAATTCTTTTAAAGCAGGGGTGCTCACACTTTTTCAGCATACGAGCTACTTACAAAATGACCAAGTCATAAAGATCTACCTAATACAAAGCCAAACAAACTGCACTGAAACACTCTGTGCCCCTTTTTTGGACCCTCATCCACAGTTTGAGAACCCCTTCTTTAAGAGAACTTCCTCTGGCACTTTACACAAAACTGTGAAAAAAGTGAAGGAAAATTTTTAAACCTGTTTTTTAAAGTTCCAAACTGGAGTTTCATTCTTTTCTGGTTTTGCAGATATTGCAGATATTTACCAGCCTCTGCACGTTTACCAAACCAAACGCACATCGTGACAAACACAGATGCATTTGTGCACTTTTGTTAGACAAACTTCAGCCAAATGTGGCAGTAGGTCTGTTCTGTAGATCTGCTCTATGCTGTAGACCTGCTTGTGCCAACACTGGAACACAAATTTAGACTGGTTTTTGCTTCACGTTTGGTCTTGCTCTTCTAATCAGTGCACTGTGGGAGGGGCTTGTGTTCGCTGTACGCAGGAAGGAGCGAGAGCGTGAAAAGGCGAGGGGCGGCGTGCTGACGTGAGGCAGATGGACAGGTAGGATGTTTAGGAAGTTTAATCTGCCCTGTGATGCACGCTGGTACACGAGGGCACACGCTGTCGCAGACGAGCCGTGCATAGGGAGCGTGTGTGTTTGTGATGTGCCGTAGAGTCTCCGCGGGTTTCAAATGAGCGCACAGGCTGCACTGAGATGCCCCACACGCTCTGGCACACCTGTACAAGTTTATTACCAACAGCAGCGGCCTTAATGAAATATGATCGCACTTGTTGAGTGTCAGACCTTGAGTGAGAGACAAGACCGAGTCCAAACGTGAGTCTGAGGCGAGACACGGCGATCTACCCACACGACCTGGGCGATCGACTGGTAGATCGGGATCGACGTATTGAACACCACTGATTTAAAGGAACGAGGCAATTAACTGCCTGTCGCCACACGGACGAATATTAGATCACTCTGCCAGTCATTATATACTACATACTACAGCACGGACACTCGACAATGACATAATATTTGCAGGTAATAATTAATAAATGTTTATTTTTTTTAAAATGATATTGGATAATTTCTCACGGCACACCTGACGATCTCTCACGGCACACTAGTGTGCTGCGGCACAGTGGTTGAGAATCACTGCAGTAATCCTTCCACATGTTTATATGTTGTGAGCTTGGGGCTGCCACACTCCTCACAAGGCCTGTTTATTGTTCAGTGTGTGTACAGCCTGTAGGAGCAGTGAGTCAGGAAAGAGAGTGCTATACATACTTTGAACTGATCAGGTAGATTTAGAAAAGAAATCAAATAAAAACGGTGTTGAGTGGTGATACAGAAAGAGCTCCATTGTGTTTTTACACTCCATACACTTTCACTATCATTTGGATGATTTCAGACCTGGAAATTCCAATCTAAAGTAAAATTTATCTTAACCTGAAAATTACCACTACATGACATCACAGGGTGGAACATAGCATTATGAGCTTTGGAGACAGACCAAACATGCGTGAATGAAACAAAACACAACTCCAGGTCTGTTTTTGAGAGGGAAACAACATACAGAATTACACTGTTACTCTTATGGTGTGTGTTGTGCAGAAGCTGGTGTAGAAGTCCAGCTCTGTGATTAGGACTCTCTCAATCCAGAGGCGCAGACTGAAGGCCATAATGGACACCTGAATTCCTCCTTTTGGATGAGTAAATTATCTATCTGTGGCATTATAAAGTTTGGACATGTCATTTGATCAGTTCAGTCGGTGGCACTAGAGCGCACACTTGTTTAAGCACGTGATTTTCACTTTCATGACGTCTGACCTCCAGCACTTCTGGGGTAGCTGCATCATTTTGTATTGCTTTTTTTTTTTTTTTTGTAGGTTTGTGTTCAATGAATAAAACAGCCAAACTCTCGCAGAGGTGTCGACATGTAAGAACATGCTATGGGGAGTAGCGTCATAAAATAATGACTAAATAAATTCATACATAAATACATGACAACACAAAATGACAAAAGTGCAATTATTACATGGACCATCAAATGTTGAAATCAGGTTGGAGGTCTAGCTGTCTTCCAACTTTCCATTGAAGTACAATTTAACCAAAACTTAACCAACTTAAACTAAAAATGGAGCCAATATAACTTAACTCTAAATTGAAGACATAAATCAGAACTAAAGTAGATCTAAAAGAAGACTAAATCAGGACTACACAGGACTAAAACCAGGATATATCAGAATAGTCTTAAACCTAAACAACTCAAAATTATTTAATAAAATAAGAAAATGGGGGCTTATTCCCTCTCCATTTGCTACAATGGATATTATTATTTCACCAAAAGCAAAACAATATTCACTCATATTTTGTGGTAAAATGCAAATTGTCCATAAAACAAAATGTGAGAAATCTTGAATGTGGGAATTCTCATTTTCAGATATAGCTTCTTAGCCAGGCTGGTGCCTCCTAGTGCCTCCGCTCAATTTAATTTCTCTCCAGCAACTAGGTAAAGAATCGGAATACACTAGACGGTTCACAAAAAACCCAGAAGCGTGAGTCTGGGCACCAGCCAATCAATGAAGAGCCAGACATTCTGTGTTGGCAATGACTCCCAAGATCGAGGATTTAAAGTCGAAACAAAGAGAATGTTTGGTGAATTTTATCAAGGGGAACAACGTTATTGACCTTCCTACAGGATTTGGAAAAAGCTTAATATACCAGTTAACCCCGTTAGCGGCGCATTAGATATGTCACAACCAAATAGCAGCGATTGGTTAAATTAAAAAATATGAAAAAAGTAGCCTCCTACCATTGAGCAAACCAGTTCTAATGATGAGAGGTCAGATGGTTTCTATGAAGTGAAACCAACTGATGAATCAGGGTAAGAGTTTCTGACATGTGACCAGAAAATTGGGAGTGAGGGCAAACCCAAAGACGACCCAAAGATTCTTCATCTGAACAGCAAAAAAATACAAATTTTAACCTCAAATTTAAATCTTCTTTTATGAAACAAGTCCATAGATATTTTTTTATGAAATGAGTCTCCTTTATGTCAGGAGAAAGCGGTAACTCTTTAGAGGAGGTTTTCATTGGGCATGTCCCTAAAAGAAGTTCTATTAAAGTCATTATAAATGATTTGTCTCACCTTTGACCACATTGAGTATATTGTTATATTTAGAATCTATTACCTTAAACCCTTTTACCTTCAGAAGAGGTAAGTATATCCTCACATTTGAATACTGAAGTGTACTTTGAAAGAAATGAAGTCATGTTGGAGGGATTGCTTTGAAAACTTTATGGAAAACTCAACTCACAGTTAGGATGGTATTTTTTCTAAATAGTGATGAAAAGCTCAGAATATTACCATCTCCTTTGGAATTTCTCCTTTGCTATAGATTGCTCTATAACAGGGGTGTCAAACTCATTTTGGTCTGGGGGTCGTATCCAACCTACTTTCATCAAAATCTCATGGCATATAAACCCCAAAAATAGCAATAAGTTCAAATATTTGTGCAGAGAAACTCAAATCTATTGCAGAAATATATATTTTTTAATTGATGAAATCTTTCTTTCACAAAATATTATAATATTATGAACAACCTGAAACTTAAAAAAAAAAAAAGAAGTAATTTCAACACAATGTTTTAACTTTAACTTGTATGTAAATAGGAATAAGTCAATTTTTGTTGTAAAATCCTGCACTCGGCTTCACTTTTCTCATGTTGGACATTTTTCTGATGAGGGTGTCACGGTCAACAGTCAAAACGATCGTCCTTTAAGAGCGTTTGGAAAGAGACAAGTCTTCATTTGTGCTGCTGTGGTGGGAGGGGCCACGTACAGAGACGCTGGAGACACTGCTGTGCTAAGCACCGCTGAAAATTATATTTTAATAGAAAATATCATTCAAATATTCTAGTAGAAAATCATCTGAGAGCCAGATTAAAGGTCTTGAAGGGCCGGATTTGGACCCCGGGCCGTATGTTTGACACCCCTGCTCTATAATATGAATATGATTTTTTTTACAGACAAAATAGTGAAATGGAAACACCAAGATCATATAGAGC
The DNA here is from genome assembly GCF_026225935.1 of Boleophthalmus pectinirostris. Taxonomy (NCBI): domain Eukaryota; kingdom Metazoa; phylum Chordata; class Actinopteri; order Gobiiformes; family Gobiidae; genus Boleophthalmus; species Boleophthalmus pectinirostris. The sequence goes on from NW_026571047.1 coordinate 4,402,493, forward strand.
GGGTTAATACAAACATTTTAAGACCTGACGAGGATCACAGCAGCAGTTATAGAGAGGGGGCCACAATATTTGAGACAGGGTCAGTAGGAACTGGAAGAGCTATGTCTGTTTATATATATAGTCTATGGTTCATGTTTATTTACAAAGTCATATTTGAGAAAACTCCCAGGGCACCTTAACCTCAGATCAAGTATTTAGCATCTCCTTCCCACAGTTACTTTCCACTGTGTGTTTCCATTGAGCTGGGGAAATCCACCTTTTCCTATGCAGCTCGGTCTTGGGATCAGTGTTGTGAAATAAATATTCAGAATACTAATTATGAGTGCCTGTAATCTGGTACAGCAACTTCTTGGTGGCATTCAGAATACAGTTCTCCAGTCAGTGATAAAAACATATAACAATTGACTATAAAGCTGTCTTTAATGCTATGCTGCTTCTTTGCACTATTTATATTACTGTATTATATTATTATTTATATGTGTAACTGATATGCAACTCAATATAGTACTAAGTATGCAGGATACAGGACTCAGATTGGATTATACAAAAAACATTTTAATGCATTTTGTATTCAGTAACTCACTGTTTCCCGAAGAGTTTTTTTTTTTGGTCATTTTGTCACGATCTGCATGTAGGTCTGCAATATACAGTTCTGACACATGAGATTTTCTGTGTTCACAAAAATTAAGACAAAGCACAGAAACAGACTGAACACTGCACCTGATCTGCTGCTGCGTCTCCTCCTGTACCCGGACTGAACACACTACAAAAACACAGGCCCACCATTGTCATTAGAAATGTTTAAATGTTAAGACATGTCTTGTATCATTTCTAATCTTTTTGTAATTATTTTCTTGACCATTTTGTTCCAGTATTGCTGGTTCAATTGAATACTGAAAAGAAAAAAAGAAATGGGCTACATTAAATGTCCAAATAGGCTAAAATGACTGTCATTGTTTCAAACTTGAGTAATACTAATTGTTCAGAGACACGATCACTCAGACAATAAAATATCCTCATTAATCCCAACTGCTCAGTAGAAAACATAATCCCCAAACACATACGTAAGGCTGACTGAAGCGTGACAAAAGATCCAAATAACGTGACTTGATGATGCACAAATCAATAATGAAAACACTGTCAACTTTTTATCTGCTTACAAAACAGGCTTGGTACTGCACTCTGACTTACGCGATATTACCGCCCTGCCTTCATAACACATGTATTCTTCCATCAGTGGGAATAAGGTATAGACAGATATCCATGGTGTCACTTGGTAACTTCATGAAAATTGTGAAGCACAGTGACAGAGAAGTCTGTTTCTTGGGATACATGTTTTTATAATTATGATTTTTGTTTAGCTGCTGCTTTGGTCAGGTCTCAAAATATTCTACAAATCAACGGGACCTGCTGGTTTAATCAAGTAAAATAGTCATTTCAAATTTGATAGTGCTAAGGATTTTAAAATTACCTTCTATTTTATTAACTGCAATCCTGAGATTGTGAGCAGTTTAACAGATAAATGTATAGATGACCAAATGCAATAGTAGAGTTACAAACGTTTACAGAAACACACAGGACTTATGTGATAGACAAAGAAAAGCAGAGATGAAACAGAAAAGCCCTTTAGTAGAATGTGTGGCTCTTAAAAGAGCCGTTGTGTGTGTATATTGTGGTGGAGCAGTTTACTTGGAGCTGGTGTACTTGGTGACGGCCTTGGTGCCCTCGGACACGGCGTGCTTGGCCAGCTCTCCGGGCAGCAGGAGACGCACGGCGGTCTGGATCTCCCTGGAGGTGATGGTGGAGCGCTTGTTGTAGTGCGCCAGGCGGGAGGCCTCTCCGCCGATGCGCTCAAAGATGTCGTTGACGAAAGAGTTCATGATGCTCATGGCCTTGGAGGAGATGCCGGTGTCGGGGTGGACCTGCTTGAGCACCTTGTACACGTAGATGGCGTAGCTCTCCTTCCTGGTCTTTCTCTTCTTCTTACCGCCTTTCCCGGCGGTCTTGGTCACGGCTTTCTTGGAGCCCTTCTTGGGCGCAGCCTTGGCGGGTTCAGGCATTTTTCTGATCGGAATCAGGACACTGAGGAAACGGGAGCGCGGCCGCTGCTTTTATCTGGGCCTCGCTGCGCTCTGATTGGTGAAGCCCGAGCGCGCGCAGGATGTGCAGGGGGTTTATGGGAGGGGCTGTGCGGTCTTCAGTGATTTTTGGAGGGAAACGGACTAAAAGCACCCATCCCCTGTTTTGTTCTCGAGATGCCCAGTCCTCCTCAAGTTATTTTTGCCTTTAACTAAATGTGACGGAGTTAAGTCAGTCTCCACTGTCCACAATAAAACATGCCCCAATTTCACTGAAAGCTCTGACATTTGTAGCTTCAGCGCTTCACAGGGAACGGAGTATAAATCCAACGTTCCTTTGCTCTTTAGGACAAATAATGCTGACACGGGACGTCAGCGCAATAACTCCAACCTCTGAATTTCACTAAACTCACAGCAGTCTCTACGCTCCTCTTCACAATCCATGTTTCATGCAGAAAAAAAAACTTCCAAATAAGGCAACACCAAATATTTTATTGAAGGAATCCTGGCGCAAACTTCAGAGAATTGTATGCACGAAATCGGTGCAACCATGCGTATTTTAAAGGGGAGTCACACTTTAATAGTTTTATTAAAAAGATGCTACTTGCGTGAAATGTTTTTTTTGTGGAGCTTCCATTTTGTTTCAGAATGTTAACTGACAAGTGCAACTAATAGTTACCCCAAAAAAAACAACGCTCAAGGGTACTCATGAGAATTTTCGTAGCCAGCGTAATTTTCTAGTCTTCTGCACGTTTAAGTACGGCCTGTACCACAGACGTCTAACGGAAGTTGTATTACAGTTGTAGGACCAGTACAGTAATAGAACATGCTCTTACAAGAGTTGTGTGGCCCTGAAAAGAGCCGTTGTGAGTCACCAAGAGAAGTAGAGTTTAACCTCCGAAGCCGTACAGAGTGCGGCCCTGTCTCTTCAGGGCGTACACCACGTCCATGGCGGTCACGGTCTTCCTCTTGGCGTGCTCGGTGTACGTGACGGCATCACGGATCACGTTCTCCAGGAAAACCTTGAGCACACCGCGAGTCTCCTCGTAGATCAGACCGGAGATACGCTTGACACCGCCGCGACGAGCCAGACGGCGGATAGCGGGCTTGGTAATGCCCTGGATGTTATCACGGAGAACTTTACGGTGACGCTTGGCGCCTCCTTTCCCCAGACCTTTTCCTCCCTTTCCTCTACCAGACATATTCACTTCTGAGTCACTTGAACCAAAAGATGACTGGACTCTCCGCGCACACAGTCTTTATTCACTGATAGAGGACGTGACAGAGAACACAGGCTCTTTGGTGCCATCATCTGGACAGTATGTGCACTGAAAAAAACACTGGTAGGATAAATTCAAATAAAAGACGAAGTGAACTCTCATTCTCCCGCTATTTTTCCTTTTTTATATTCAGCAAATATGAATTTCAACTAACGACTAACTTTGGCTCAAAATAAACCAAATATTCATCAATATAATATCGTAATCCAACAATACTTTCAAACGATAAAACAGGTCCAGAACAAAAAAGCTGTTAAAACTTACAATATCTATAAAAATATAGTATAGTTTTATTTAATTTCTGATATTATTTTGATTTGATTATATTTCTTTCTTTGTTGTTTAGTTTTAGTTTCATTCCTTCTGCTCCCCTGTATGATCATTTGCAAACCACCCCCCATACTGTAGAAAAAAAAAAAAAAAAGAGCCCCTTTATAATAACCAAATACAACAATATTCCCAAACAGTAAAACAGGTCAAAAACAAAAAAGCTATTAAAACATACAATATGTGTAGGAAATACCTAACAGAAAATGTGATACTGTTTTAAGATTTGGTTAAGTAGACTTGGTTCCGTGGTCTTGTCTTGTTTTTCTCTCTCTCTCTCTCTTGTGTAAGTGACTGCATATCAGCCCAGGTGTCCTCTGTGTTAGTTCTGTGTTTTTGTGTGTCTTCGATGTCCCTGTCCCTGAACATATTAAATAAAAAATAAAAAATAAAACAGACACAGACACTTTCCTGCTCATGTTCCTGCGCCATTGTTGTTGTTGTCGGAAGTGTGTGCGTCAGTATAAGTGCCGTACCAGGATTTGGTGAACTGAGAAACGTTCCGCGTTGGTTGACAAACCGCGATCAAATGCGTTCATATTTTGAATGCATTATTTTCTTTGTAGTTAATTCATTAATTGCTAGTGCCCAGAGTCAGGACTAAACACGGGGAGTCAGAGTTTCAGATTCATGCAGCTAAAACCTGGAACAGTCTGAACATGTGAGACAGACTCGACTCAAACTCAGAACACTTCTGTTTAACTGCGTCTGACTGAAAGGGTTTCATTTTTCATTCTGCACTCTTCTCTCTCATTTAATGTTTTTTTTTTTTCTCTCTTTTTAATTTTATGATGATTATTTATGTTTTGATTTGTTTGTATTGTGATTTTAATGTATTTCTTATTCTGTAAAGCACTTTGAATTATTGTGTGTACGAATGATGCTGTACAAATAAACTTGCCTTGCCTAATTAATCACAATTAACACGTTAATGTCCCACTCCTATAAATAATAATTAGTAACAGGAATTAACTTCAGTCTGGCTTTGTTCACAGCTACAAGATCTTTGACACAAGTGTTCAGTTAGGGGATGGAAAGTTTATACTTTTCTAAAGTCTATTTTATAACTGCTACAAATGCTGCCTTACTGTTCAAACGTGACTTTATTTATTTTACCAAGTAAGTAAACTGAAAACAGCTTTATTTGTAATCAGAAAACGTGTTGGTGTTGGAGAATTAATCAAAATAATAACTGCCAGATTTTTTTAATCTAGTGTTTAATATAGTGTTTTTTTATTATAATTATTATTATTTGTAATAGCTGTCATGTTGACTTTATTTCTGAGAATCTGTCAAGTTTAAATTCATAAAGCTGTTCGTATACACCACTCGTTCACATGTGCTTTAGTTTTTGTCATTTCTGTGTCTGTCCTTTGAAAATATCACATCATGTTCTTCATCTTATGTTTTGTGTTCCAAATTCAGTTCAATTCAAATGATAAATCAGATATTATGTGCTATTGTTCAGATTTGTTCTGTACTCTTAGTCCAGTAGTGCTTGTCCAAAATACTTTTTCACTCTTACTTTAATTCCTACGACTACTTTGTACTTCTACTTGAGTAACATTATTTTTAAAAAGCATTACTATTACATTACAATATTTGGCTCCTCTGTTCTGTCAATCATCAAATCATCTTTGCACTGTTTTCCTCACAGCCTTTTGTATATAAAGTTGATTTCTGGATTTATATGACTATATGTCTGTTTTGTAATATAGTTATACATATATCGGTATCGGCCAATACCAATACTGGAACTGATATATCACCCAACCCTAATTTTCAACTTTTTTTTGTCAGTTCTCTTGTTTAAAATGTGAACTTTGAACAGAACCCTTTTATTAAAACATAAATCACAAATCTAGTCACAATTGCAAAGGTGGTCAAAAAATAAAAACAAAAAAAAAATAAAAAAATCTTCCCAAATTGTTCAGCTCATCAGAGGAAAAATGTCCTAAATACTAACAAAAACATACATTTATATGCCACATATAGCAATCTTTCCCAGGAATTCTGAATTCTAATGGACAATAAAGGCCTAAATTATGGAAGCCCATTTCCACCAGTAAATAAAAAATGAAAGCCTCACAGAAAGTCAGAATTATGAGTTTTAAAGTCCTAATTATGAGGTTTAAACTTATAACTACTACTACTGCTATGTTCCACAGTATTAAACAAATATATCTTGTTTTTATACTACTACTGCTGTCTTGATTTCTCCAAACTACTGCAAAAACATGTATTTTTACTGTTCCTGGTGTAGTTCTGGTTTAGTCCGGGTTTAGACCTGGTTAAGACTTGGTTTCGACCTGGTTTAGTTCTGGTTTCAACCTGGTTTCGACCTGATTTAGTCCTGGTTTAGACATGGTTTAGACCTGGTTCAGACCCGATGTAGTCCTGGTTTAGACCTGATTTAGTCCTGGTTTGGATCTAGTTTAGACCTGATTTTAGTCCTGGTTTAGATACAGTTTAGATCTAGTTTAGACCTGGTTTTGGTCCAAGTTCAGTCCTGGTTTAGACCTGGTTTAGTCCTGGTTTAGTCCTAGTTTTTAGACCTGTTTACGATCTGGTTTAGATCTAGTTTAGACCTGGTTTAGACCTGGTTTTAGTCGTGGTTTAGTCCTGGTTTTAGACCTGTTTTAGATGTGGGTTAGATCTGGTTTAGATCTAGTTTTGATCTATTTTAGACCTGGTTTTAGACCTGATTTTAGTCCTGGTTTAGATCTAGTTTAGACCTGGTTTTAGTCCTAGTTCAGTTCTGGTTTAGACCTGTTTTAGTTCTGGTTTAGACCTGTTTTAGTCCTGGTTTTAGACCTGTTTTAGACCTGGTTTAGATCTAGTTTAGACCTGGTTTTAGTCCTGGTTTAGCTCTAGTTTAGTCCTGGTTTAGATCTGGTTTAGACCTGTTTTAGTCCTGGTTTAGTCCTGATTTAGACCTGTTTTAGATCTGGTTTAAATCTAGTTTAGATCTAGTTTAGACCTGGTTTTAGTCCTAGGTCATTCCTGGTTTAGATCTAGTTCAGTCCTGGTTTAGACCCGTTTTAGTCCTGGTTTTAGACCTGTTTTAGACCTGGTTTAGATCTGGTTTAGCTTTTAGCTAGTTTAGTCCTGTTTTAGTCCTGGTTTAGACCTGTTTTAGATCTGGTTTAGATCTAGTTTAGACCTGGTTTTAGTCCTAGGTCATTCCTGGTTTAGACCTGTTTTAGTCCTGGTTTTAGACCTGTTTTAGACCTGGTTTAGATCTGGTTTAGACCTGGTTTTAGTCCTGGTTTAGCTCTAGTTTAGTCCTGTTTTAGTCCTGGTTTAGACCTGTTTTAGATCTGGTTTAGATCTAGTTTAGACCTGGTTTTAGTCCTAGGTCATTCCTGGTTTAGACCTGTTTTAGTCCTGGTTTTAGACCTGTTTTAGGTCGTTTTCACACCGCTAGTTCGATTAGTTGGTCCGCACCAGGCAATAAAATTGTTATTATCCGCGTTCACACCGGCAAACGAACCAAAACTGGTTCGATTCACGTGTCTCTGCTTCCAGGGAAAACAGAGATACCTCCAATTATCAATACCGATGTTCCTGTTAATACCACGGGCCGTCCTCATCTCAAATTATCACCATGAACTTATAAAACAGCAACATGTAGAACTTTGTACAAACTCATCGCATCAGCCCAGAGTTCGGGTAACAGCAGCAGCCAACAGCGCTCACAGTAGCGCGCAGCTCCTCAGGACGGGGCTGGGGTCTGGTCCTTGGTCTTCTGTCGTCCTACAAGTTCGTTGGTCAGATGGTCCGGAGGCTTCATCCTCCATGTGCTGGTTCCAAACGGTGGCGAGCAAGACCAGTGCGCAATGACTGGGTCTGAGCGGGTACGTTCCGTCGTCTGCGCGCTGGTTCTGTGCGGGAGAAAGCAAGAATGCGCTGTGGACTACAGGTCCGGGCGCGCTGCTCCTGTCCTCCGCGCTCAAGAACCGCGGCTGGTTCCGAGGTGGTGCAGCATCCGGACAGAAGCGTGAGTCCAGTTTGGTTTGTTATATGTTGTTCTGAGCGTCCGTCCTCCGCGCATTTGGTTCTTCCCGGGGAAAGCGCTTCCTCAGGTCGAGGCTCCCCGCTCCAGCTCCTCTGAGCCCGGACTGAACCGGAGCTGCCCCCGCTGGTTCGGGACTCTGGTTTGGATCTAGTCCGACTGTATTTCTCTCACACTAGGCCAGAAGCAGGGACTTTTTTAAGTTGTATCAATTGAATAGGCGATTGCCTATTGCCATGAAATTATTTGGTTAATTAAAGCCTAAAATAACAAATGTTGGTTGCTGTGTGATCACGGGGAACACCGGGTCGTCTCTGTGCGTGTAGGTCCTGAACAGGGGTACGCACCCCCAATTTTGACTCACTCTGGAGCCACACGTTCGCACACTGATACTTGCTCTGATCTTCGTGTGTTACATTCTCTGTATTGGCCATTGTTGGTAAAATAATTCGAAAATGAATCGCGGCTGCGTCTGGACAACAATCTGTTACTGCGCTGGAGTCGTACAGCGCGTCATTTCAGGCAGAGGAGACGCGTTTCTCCCATGATGC